>NW_019524857.1:161238-203969 GCF_002814215.2 Seriola lalandi dorsalis | reverse complement strand
ACACACACACACACACACACACACACACACACACACACACACACACACAACCATGCACACATATGATATGTGCAAAAACAGAGGACCCTATCACCTTTCAGCCAGCTTGAGCCGGATGGAGACGCTACCTCATCTTCCCTCCACCTCGACATAGTTCAGTTCCCAAGAGCTACAGCCCACCTCCCACTCAGATGCAGAGATGCTACTACGGACCAAACAATGCAAATCAGCCCCTTTACGCAGTACACAGATATACTCAAACTCAACGCAGCTCCACTCAGTGGTGACAGAGGTTTCATTTAATCTCATTATTCATTCTCAATCAATCCCAATTACAATTATCTCTGGTGCGCAACAGCAGCAACAATGCTCGTAGCTATTGGTGTAGCTACTGATATAATAGGGACAAGACAATTGTGCTTCAAAGCTTAACAGCAATTATCAGTCAACCATTGCCTACTGCTTTAGAGATTTTCTGGGCCTTGACAACAAAAGAGGGGATAAAAACCGGGTTTGCAAATGGCTTTGTTGGCTCCTTTCCCTCCTCTTGACTATTCCTCCTCCCATTTGACTAATTTTCCTCTCAGATACTCAGACACACACCTATAATTACAGCACAAAGTGTGCTTGTTCTCTCTCTCTCTCTCTCTCTCTCTCCTGCCCTCTCTAATCTTTTTTTCTTTGTCAGAACAAGGCGGAGGAATGCAGGATGAAAAACATATGAACTGTTCAGTCACTAGCAGGTAGTGAAATCCTTTCATCCCTTGTAGAGGTCACCTCAATACCCAAATTTGGTGGATTTTGAGGCAGCAGGTTATGTCTAACTGTGCGAGCACTTATGCCAGCAGTTAACAACCCCTCCTTTTAGTATTCTTGCTGTACCGTCACTTCAGGAAGGGAAATTGTTTGGAAAATGCTGTAGTAACAGTTAATACAGGATAGATGTTGTGTGAGGGGATTTCTACAATGCCAGCCACTGTGCTTTATGCCAGGTAAGAAAACAGCACCCAAATGTCAAACTTCTTGCTATGCTGTTGAAGAGAAGGTTTTTCTCGTCAGCTATATGCCAGTTTACACCAGTGGGTATGCTCTCACTGCTGCTATTTTCCAAATTACTGGAAAAAGTCTTATGATTATTGCAAAGCAAAATATGCGATGAAGTGTGCTGTGAGGAGAATGTGAATAAGTAGTAAGATTTTCGGGTGAAGGATTTCTAAGATACCAGTTCGAGGGATAAGTCGTCGGCGGAGCAAAATGAAATCCTGCAACGTTTGAAATTTACTCCAAATCAATAAGACAAATTTACAAAACTAACCTCCAGATCATTGAAGAAGAGTCTCGAGTCGGCCAGATTGAAGATCATCTCCTCCATCCACAAACCAAGAGACACTGCCTTCGAGGAGTCCTGATGCACACACAGAAATACAAACACACCACAATGAATAACTTCACACACAATCACACTATGGACCTAAATGTGTCTTAGCACGGACATACTGTTTATGTGTTTATATATTGAGGCGCGTTCAGCATATATAGTATATATATATATATATATATATATATATATAAATACTGTGGAGACAAGTTTCCCCACAGGCACATTTAAGACTCTTATCTCTCTGTCAACCAGAGCCATGTACACTTTTAAATTAAAGAAAAATGGTTTGACCTAGTTAATAAAAAATGAGGTAAGACGGACAGCTCTCTATCCCTTCAGGCACTGCACCCTTGATAGTTGGTTAATTAATAGTAAAACCATGAGCTCCAGCTCAGATTGATGGCCTAAGATGTTTGGTATTTAGACAATAATCAGTTAAATTGGATTATGGAACATCATTATTCTGGTCTTGTCAGTGCAGCTGCCTGTTTGTCTCCCTGAACTACTTTCTTTTCACTTCTGCAAACTCATCAACTGGACTGACATAAACAGGTTTAAGGGAGAGGCAAGTATGAATATTTATCTGTCAGTCAAAAACTGCTGATTCCTATCTGTACTATCTCTTCTTACTTTTTTGAGTTTTGCTTCTCTTTGATCCAGCCTGGCCTTAGCTCCCCACTGCTCCTCTTGATTCATTACATCAAATCAAATAACCATAACCACTGTACAGTAGTTGAGCTTGAATATGCAAACATTTGTGAACTTGCACTAGACATAAAGTACAGTTGAGGATGATGGGAATGTTGTTATTTTAGCAGGTATTTGATGATAAACCAAAGTACTGGACACATTTTGACCTTATGATGGTGCAACAGGGAAAGCGAAGGGATCACAACAGAAAACAAATAAGCAACTATTATGATGACTGATTCATTGTTTGAGTCCTTTTTCACACAAAAATGCCAAACGTTTGGCTTGAGCTTCTTAAATGTATTTGCTGCCTTTCTTTGTAATGTAAATTGTCTATCTTATAGATAAAAAGACAGATACAATTAATCTTTAAAATACTCAGCAGATTAAATGATAATGAAAAAAATGTTAGTTGGAGCCCTATTTATTATTCATTCATCCTCTGAGCACCATAGGAGTCTCATGCCCATCAACCCATCAGATAGTTTGTGAGGTCTCAGTCTGGACCGAAGTGGTAAACCGACCAACAGACATCCCTGGGGCTTTGCCATTAATGTGGCTAAAAATGAATACAGACTTAATGTTAACCAGCAGATTATACAGCTCTACCAAGTTTCAGTGTCTGCTAATTAATTTTCAAAAACGGGAATCAATGGCTTCAGGGAATGGTGGGAAAAAAAAATCTAAAACACATGTCTATGTGATTTATAGTAAATGGCTAAAACAGGCTGGAAGGATTCTTAAAAATTGTTTCCTCTACTTTATTTGCCCAACACGAGTGCAGTGGATTTAACTGTAACGGGAAAAAGCGCAGGTATCACTGATATATGTGCTCTTTGTTGATGTTGGCCTTTCACCTTCTTTCAGCATTTTCTCTTTCTATTAACACCAGCTTCTCTTCTCTTTTCCTCTTGTACGGAAAGTAAAAAAGCAAATACAGGGGTTTGGGTTACACCTACTTACTTCAGTTTTGTTTCTTAATAAGAAAACTATAAATCATCACCCAGATAAACTCATAAATCATAATGTGCAAACAGTCAGGCAGATAAACAGTGTGAGCGTGCTGTTGTTCAAGACTACAAAAGCAGGTGTGTGTACGTGTGCGTTGTGTATTGTTTTGATGGCAGCGCTGGCTCGTCTCTGGCAGCGAGACAGGAGAAGCAGAGGTGTGTCAGCCAAAGGTGAACATTAGATTAGTGCATCTGAAATGACAAGCAGAGCTGTTTCCTGGCTCAGAACTTTAGAAACGGGCTTGATGACACAAGTAGGGTAAATTATGACAATTACAAAATAGCCCCCTCCAAAAAAAAGGGTGTAAAGAGAAAAGAGGTAATGGAGGACGAAGGGCGGCAAAAGTTCAACAGGAGGAGTAGGATGACAGGAGAAGAAAAGAGAAAATGACAAGGGGCAGGATTGGGAAACATTGGCCAGAAAAGGAAGAGATGAAAGCAATGGATGAAGAGGGAGGGTTAAAGGCTTAGGAGAGGTTTGTTCTGCTTGTCTAATAATTGAAATAATTATCTGTAATCACCTTCCTCCATAGACGAAGGCTGTTTCTATACAGAGAGACAAACAAAAGCCTCTGTCTGTTAATCTGAGACAAGAATTTAAGAATAAAAGCACCAAAAGCATGCACTTCCCACTTTAACTCTTTACACAGTAAATGTTTGTTAAAAAAAAAAAAAAGAAAGACAGAGCTGGGAAAGAAAATTCACACACAGTCGGGTGCTGTGTGATAGATGAGATAACGGAAGACCTGAAACAGGGGAGGGAATCAGCTCCTCGTGGATCTCAATTCACCTCTGGCTCACCAAGCTGGTGAAAACAACTGTCTTTCAGCGCACATGTTATTCTTTTCTGCACACTGGGCCCAGGCTTGCCTTTACGTGTAGGTCCAAACATTTGTTTATAATAAGAGTTTTAATAGGCTGACCCTAATGGGAAGAGCCGGGCTGCTAAAAGCAGGACACAAACCGGAGATAATTAATGCCGGAAAAAAAAAGTATTACTGTTGTCAGAGTACAGGATTAGTTAGGTGTGAATTTGGGAGGGAGAAAAAAAATGTTGCCTGTAAGCCATCTTGACGCTTTGGACTGTTAATCTGTTTTTCTGCTGTCACTCATTCAACTCTTCTGCTGCATGTCTGAGTTTTGATGTCAGAGTCTGTCCAACTGAGCTTCCCTGGATCCAGCAGCGGGGTGTTTGGGTGGTGGGAGGAATCAGGAATTTTTGGCACATGAGTCACATTTCAACACATCTACTCTCTTGCTCTCTATCTTCTCTCTCTCTTCCTCCCTTATTCTCTTCACCCCCACCTCCACCCACCACCCCCACCCCCTCTCCTTGGCTGGAAAGAAAGAAAAAGAAACAACGGCATGCATGGCCTGCCGGGGGCTGAACCGATCAGAAACGGTGCTCTCAAACTCCCATCAGCCTTGTGTCAACCCGCAGGGGGACCGTGAGAATTCAAAACACAGATCCCCGGCCAAAAACAAGAAACACACCACTGTCCGCCCCCTTGTCAGCTGCCGGTCTGTTATGTAAAGGTCCCGCTGGCTGTCAATCACGCTGCAGGATGCTGGGGTAGCTAAACAACCCCGGTGCATTATGAAAAGAAACAAGAGGGCAGAAAGGCAAAACAGCCAGCGTGTGAAAATGCTCAGGGATGAGACCCAAAGGTCGTGGACTGAACTCAGGCAGCCAAACCTTTGACTGTTCGTCAAATAAGCACTAGATCGCAGAAACAAAGGGTCAATTGACTATAGCAAGATTACACTGGTTTTGTTGTTGGATTTGGTGCCAAACTGTACCTACCTACCTACCGCGTAATTAACTGCTGTCAAAGTGTGATGAGCTACAAGATGTACTTCTTACAGTAAATGACAAAGGGAGGGGTTGTATTGCCATACCTTGCCAAATCGTGAGGAGAAGGTTCCCGTGAGGAGCGAATGGAAAATGATGATGGTTTCATCCAGGTCCCAGATAAACACTCGCTGCAGTGAAATAACAGATATGTAATGTTAACCTCATGAACGTTTATGTGTGTGTGTCTGAGAGAGGGAGAGAGGGAGACAGAGGGAGAGAAAGATAAATATTGTAGAGAAATACTGATAATTTTCAACACTGTGTGAGTGTGTGTTTACCTCTATATCAGAGTCCAGAGGTGGAGTGGGGTCACTGGCTCTTTTCCTCCCTCTCAACTTCCCATCTGACCCCCTCCGTGCTGCGACCCCCTCCTCTTTACCTGGTGTGGGGGGGCTGGGCGGTGCGTGGTACTCGCCTAAAACACACCCACGTACAACAAGAGATGCTGATCAGTCTATAGAAAACAACCTTTTTCAGACTTATATTTATTAAATCAACAACATATTAGTCACTATCCATACCAGAGACTAAAAGTTGTTTTAACCTTTCCCTTCAAAGTCGTCCAACTTCACGGGAACTGACTTCACTTTTCATTTATAGAACTGCAGTGTTGACCAGGTGTGAGTGTAAGTGCGTAAATCTGTGCACAGTATGTTATCTTATCGTGTGCTCATGTATAGCTTCCTTTTGACACATGTCAACTACTCCTTACCTGTGTGTGACTCTGGGCTGTGATTGGGCAGCATGACAGGGTGCTCTGGGTGCTGATAGGCTAATGGAGCTGTGATGGCAGCAGGGCTGATGTTGCTGCTGGTTATGTAGGGGCTGTTGTAGTGATGTGAGTTATAATACGGAGAGTACTGACTCTGACTGTAACTTGAGTACGCTGAAAACTCCTGTCAACACAGAAACAATGACAATACAGTAGATGGTCAGTAACATCAAAAATGTGCACATTTTAATCCCAAAATCGTGTCCTACATCAGTCAGCAGTATTGAAGAAAAGATGATGTTTGCCAAGACCTTAGCAGTAAAAAAAATGTTGCGGTTGAATAACTCACTTGTTGGGTGGGGTTGAATGGGGCTGAACTGGTGATTGCGTGGGTGCCTTGAAAAATTCCAGACGAAATGCCACCACCTAAGAAATAATTTGAAGACAAAGGTCAAACTGTCAGGTAATTATCAATTATGCAGGATAAAAAAAACATTACCAACATTGGTGGTAGATTTGACTCCTATTACATCTTGTCTGAATCAGCTTCTAATATAATTCCAAAACATCCAATCTGATCTGTGAAAGTGTGTGGTGGAAGGAATGAGCTGTAAACTTTGTCTCCTTGCTCAGTGACAGCTCAGTGCTGCAGGAGCTGAGAGAGAGATTTATATGTTTGACATAACAATACAGGTGGGAAAGTCTGCTGCTTCTGTCGCTGCTCTGGGAGTCTTCTTAGTCTAATCAAGCCAAGGCAGGGATATCTTCCTCCAAGCAAATTTCTCCCCCCACAGTGACGCCGTCTCACCCTGCATCTTCCTGTCAAGTCTGTCCATACTGTTCCTTTGTCTGATTAATTTTTTCTCCTGTAATCTTATCACCTCCACCTACGTATGAACTTTTGACACCAATTGGTAAAAAGAGTTCATTGTGTGTGGTCTCTCATTAAAAGTATATAACTTCCCAACGGCTTCTTGTAGGATGACTAAACTTCAGGAGCTCACTTCAAGGAGACAGTAGATGATTTACGCCCTCTACATTAATCCATCGAATCCTTTAACACATACAAATTTTCACTGACTATTCACTTAAACACGATTGTTGACATTTATGACAGCAGACTCTTTGGGGCTGTCCCTGTATTTAGGCACAGCGGTGCATTGAGCTGAATGCTAACATCAGCATGCTAAAATGCTCACAATGACAATGCTCACACACTGATGTTTAACAAACATAGTGTTAATCATGTTCAACATCTTGGTTTAGTAGTGTCAGCATGGTTAGCAAGTACAGCTCATTGGAATGTAATTGATGGATCACCAAATTTTGTAGTGTTCATTGTGTGGGGACCATTATTGTCTGTACCAAATTTAATTAAAATCTATCCAACATGTCTACTTGTGTGTAAATCCAGCTGTGTAACACATTGATAAAGGGCCTACTATTAACAAAACCCAGACTGACACTTGCTTACACAGATGATTGAGTGCACTGCAATTAGATTATTTGTATTCAAACAGAAAACAGGTCAAATGACATTCGCAAATAACTTCTTGGTTTCCAACTGTAGTGTTTATTGAATGGGTGTTTTTTGCTACGTACAGCAGGAAGGAACAGTTAATATAACGTGGTGTCAGTAATCACAGGCGATGGCTTGAAAGTTGATTTAGTATTCTTATCTGTGATGGAGCTAACCTGGTTGTTTAGACTGATGACTGTCCAATGTTTCCCTTCTGTGACAATAAAGATTTATTCTCCTCTTCTCTGATATGACCTGAACTGTCCTGAAACATTTTTAAAGATTCATTTCCTCCAGTCTACCTCCCATAATTTCATCAGCCCACTACTGCTCTCTTTTGCTCCCCATTTCTTCCTCTCCTCTCCACAGTGCATGACAAACAGGAGAATAATGACTCAATGGAAGAACCACACTGAAACCTCCCAACAGTCTTCAAAGCGACTAAAGGAGGTCTCTGGAGTAAACACAAGAAGGCTCCCATACTCCCCATTTGGTTTCAGTTGTACACACAGTGTACAGTATGTGTTTCGATGGCTTTTTGTGGGGTGTCTGTGTGTGTGTGCGCGCTTGGAGTATTGTGTACTGTATAATGGATGACATGGAAACATTCTGAAATCCTACAAACATTTGGTTGTTGTGGCAGTTTATTACCGTTTGAAGTTTGCAGTTAATGATTTATGCATACAAATATTCAAACCAATTTATTTTGTTTGGGAACAGTGTCCTTCAAACTCAAAATACACTCAATGCACAATGTTTGTTGGTTCAGCAGCCGAGCTCTAACAGAGCACAGTCACTGAAAACTGTGTCGTTTGTAAGAGGTTTCATCAAAAGTGTGTTTACATGAATATTTACATTCCCACATAATGTCTGACATCTGAATTTTCTCTTAAAGAGGGAGTAATATGGAAAACTAGAACTGTTTGGGATGAACTCAAAAGTCATCGATCAGGAGTGCTGCGGGTTCTGGACTTTTCATCTGGCTGAACAAGACATTTTAAGATGCTACCAACATGGCTCTGGGACTTTGGGTGTTTTTTTCATCAGTAGCTTCATCGATAATGAAAATAATGTGTAATTGCAGCTTTGATCATAACTGAAAAACAACTGAGGACTAACCTATAAAAATAAGATCCAGTTTGTGATAAACTGGAACTGTTCTTTAACAATCTCAACATAGGCTTTATTTGTATTTGGTGTGAAGTTGTAGAGATGAAATGACTTCTGGTGGAACCCAACAAACCTTTCTTCGACATGCAGTCACGCCAATTTATCATAAAACTAGGAGAACACACTCCTTAAAGATTAAGCAGATGCTATTTGAATGATTGGCCCATTATAATGTAGGGACAACCTCATTTTCCAGTTCTTTAACACTTATAACAGGATTTTTTAAAAGCTGGGATAGCAACATGGTGGGAATGAAAAGTGTCCACACTTCATATGTTTACTATTCTATAGTGTTCTGTCTCTCCATTGTCTCACCCACACAGTGGAAAACAGGGTCATCCCCCGACTGCAACATTAAACCTACTCACCCCTCCGTAAAATGCACCTTAACCTCTCCCCTCTCACACACAAGGTCAATTTCACGCTGCTTTCAAAGCCATAAAGTCGCACTGAGCGAGTCATGCTTTGGGCGCCGGACGACTGAGGAATGTGTACAGCACAGATACACATATACACACACACAATCACAAACACACACACGCACACGCACACACACACACAGAAAGAGCCATGCGTGGGCAGAGATCTGCGCACACTCCCAAGCATACCACGTCTTCATCTGAGCGTTTGCTTTTTGGCAAAGACCCTGTACCCATCTTTTGTTTTCTCCATTATTCTGTTTTTTTCTGTCTTCCATCCCCTTTATTTCTCTTCCTTTCTATCTGTTTTCTTACTCTCTTTTTTCCTCTAAAAGACACAAGCGCTTGCATGCTGTGTTGTTGGTCTGAGTGGAGAAAGGGGGCCTGACCCCGAGAAAAGAGGAGGGGTGGGGAGACTTTTGACGCCAGGAGTCCAGACCGCAGCTAATGGAGAACAGGTGTGGCAGAGAGAAGGAGAGGAGAGGAGAGGAAAAGAGAGAAAGATGACGAGAGGAGAGAAAAAGGAGAGGAGAGAGGGGAAGAAAGACGGGGAGGAGAAGAGAGGAAAAGAGAAAGTCGACGAGAGGAGAGAAAGCAGAGGAGAGAAGGAGAGAGAGAAGGGGAGGAGGGAAAAGCAGCATGAGGAGGGATGCTCCTTCCAGTAAGGTCCAAGTCAAAGATAGTGTTATATGGTCTGTGTGCCAGTGTGTCCTCACATTCAGTACATACAGTGTTTCACACTAACCGTGTGTGTGTGAGTAGCTGTAGAGACTTTGACTGGGAGGAGTGCTGCTGAAGTTTGAGTAGCCCAATAGTCCCGTCTGTCCTGGAGAGTGACTCAGGCCATCCTCTGTTTTTATGTCTAGAAAGGGAGGAGAAGATTAACGTTGCATTCAGGATGAACATGCAGTAAAGTGAGGTAAGTGAGAAAATAAGTAGAGGCCCAATCCCCCCAATCCCCACGGTAATCTGAACCCTCGGGGTGCTAACTTGTAGAATCAGAAGTCTTGCCATCACATCAAAAATAATGCACTTACTGTAGGACGGCATGCTGTAGCCCTGTGTGTGGTGAGTGTAAGGTGCGTATGGTCCTGCAGGCTGGAGGGCGGGGCTGTACTGAGTCTGTCCATATGCAGCCATGACGCTGGTCCCCCGTCAGTTGATCCCTGAGGAGGAAAAAAACGAGAAGCTTTTGGCAACAAATTCTTCTCCTTTTTACCTGTTACAACAGAATCTGTTTTTTTTGTCACAGTTTGAGTTGACTGTGAGGAGGAACACACTCATTAGTGAGAAACATGAAAACAAAACCTCCTTCTTTTACTGACAAAAAAAAAAAAAAGAATGTTATAAACCAGAACAAAGACAAGCTGCATAGTAAAATCAGAATAGATGTTTTTGCTACTCCTAGCATAAAACAATTGCAGAAGATCTTAATTAAAGGAAAAGAAAACCCAGTTCTCATTCAAACAAACTTGAATGACATAATGTCTAACATCACACTGTTTAAAGCTCTGCAATTTTCATATGATTTTAATCAACAGTAATGAAATTCTATAGTTTTAATTTTAATTGTAACAAACGTGATGAAAACTCACCTGCAGTAGATATGATGAGTTTGAAACAGACAATAAGAAGCCCTGTGAATGAAGCAAGAAAGGGCGCTGTTAGAAAATCTGAAAGACTGAAACCAGTTAGGAAATAAATCCAACTCCAACAAAAATGTAGTAAAATTTCACAATAAGACTGGGTTGTCAATTCAAAAATAAAATCAATTTAATTAAAGTTTGACCACTTGTGACCAATTTTATCATTATGCAAGTGAAATGCAAGAGTTCATTTTAAACATATTCAATCTGTTTGACTTCACAGTCCTTGCACTCTTTTCTTTGTGGTATTGTTCTCTCACCTGCCTCTGTAGAGAGAGCTTTGTCCTCTTTATCCCGTCACGCTGCTGTTAGTCTGGTTCGTCTCAGGCCGTCAACTCTCCTGTGGAAACAATAGCAAGTACACACCTTAAGGACACAGGTATGCAGGTGACTGACACATGGCAATGTGCCTCGGGCCCGGCTGCAGCAGGATGACGAGAGGAGATGTTTTCTCCATGCACACAGTTCAGGAGGTGAGAAGGTTTAAAGATAGACAGAGAGGAAGAGGAACAGAAAAAGGGAGAACAAGATAAATGTGGTATTGATGAGAAGAGTATGGCCATTCGAGTTACATAAACCTGAGATAGTTTCTAAAGAAAATGTAAGGAAAAAAAAAAGAAGAAACTCCATTACACCACTGCTGACTCATTCTGCTTTGTAGGATACCATTCATGCGTGTGATGCCTAATTTCTTTAAAGAAATAAACAAGGGAGAAACATCCACAACTAGGCTCCAGTCCAAATTCAAAAATAATGTCAGTGTTTGGGTGATTCATAATGATTACTTCTGCAGAAATTCTCATGTAAATTGGGTGATGAGACAATAGAGCTTTGTAAGACAGTAGAGAATGAGACAGGACGACAGGCTGAGACAGGAAAGAATTTGTAATACAATTTCCACTTAAGTCATACTCTCTATCTCTGACTGTATTAGGTAATTATAGTATATGATGCAAATCAATAAGCAGGAATGCTTTATGGAAATACTGGCGTTTTGAAATGATGTGATAAAATACATTGAATCTATTGGGTATTTAATTCCCTAGATTAAAACAGGTTATTTTATCTATAAACTGTTTTTCATTAAATTTCCAAAATAAAAATACAGTGATAAGAAGATTTAATATTAATATATTGCCCTCCCCCCATTAGCAGCGTAATAGGAGGTAAGTGAGAGAGAAAAGGTTTGGGCTGCGTGTAGGCTGGAGGTCAAAAGGTCAATGCCACATTAATTAGTCTAAGCAGGAAGCTGAGTGAGGTCAGTGTGTCCGACTACAGAGCGTAAATCCCACTCACACCAGGTAGCAGTCAACATGAAGCCAGCTTTCCTGTGGGTGGCGAAAGCTGTGCTGGGAAACTTTAATAAAGTAAAATGTCCTCTTGACCGTATGACACCTCTAACTACAAAGCTATGTTCATACAGAAAGCTTTTTCCCGGTTTGGTGTGAAAGTACAGTGTTCAGTGCACAGATCACTGACCCTGAACCCCATCCAGCATCTTTGGGATGAACTGGCATCCTCACCCAACATCAGGACCAACCACACTGAAGCTGTTTTGGCTGAATAGGAGCAAAATCCCTGCAGCCAGGTTCTAAAATCTGGTGGAAAACCTTCCCAAGAGAGTGGAGTTCTTGACTTGTGTTGTTACAGCAGCGCGTGAATGATCCAGGAGTGAGATATTTAACAGTCACCTATGCATTACCGCTACTACTGTTAATTTGTGCTATATGAAAATGCACAATAGGCCGAACTATTTTATTGATTTCATCTCTCTCTTTCTCTCTCCGTCTGTCTCTCCTTCTCTCTCTCTCTCTCTCTCTCTTTGCCTCTGGGGCCATTCCAGTCTGGCAGAGCTGCAGCTAACTGCCTGACCCCCGACCTCGCTGACAACACAATGACAGAGACAGATGACAGTCATGAATTATAGGGGCAGCAGGGTTTTTACAGCAGCACAGAGATGAAGGCGAGAGGGGGCGAAAAAAAAGTAAAAGCTGTCTGAGGAAAAGAGACTTAAACTGTGACAGTGTGAACGTTCATCAACAGAAGCTTCAGTGTCAGGGGCGTTATAAGCCTGAGCTGTATTTCAGTATCTTTAGAGGTGTTCTCATTGTCATTAACAACAGCGTGTTTGACAGATCAAGAATAGCTGAGCTCCGCTGATGCAGCTTCCCTCCTGGCTTTCAAAACACCCGAGACGGCTTGCAGTGTTTTTTGAGTAAATAAGTGTATTTCTACCATGAAGCGGCTACGAAGACTGTACGGCCAAAAATCCACCTGCACATCTGTGTTATTGAGCATTAAATAAACATAAATAAAACAGACTGTAAATCTTAAGAGGGGATTTAGTGTTTACCATGACATTAATACCCTTGTGTGTTTTTTTTTAAAAAAAGAGCAAAAGCAAGACACAAACTGTACTTATTTCTAATTCCATTTCTTCTTAAATATAACTAAAAACATTATGACCAAATTAAACCAAATTTAAATTTAAACCAACCTTTTAAGCTTTAGCTCAGTTTGAAATCTTGACTTTCAGTCTAAACCATGAGAAGTTTTCCACTTCAGAGATGACCCTTAAACCTGGTTGAAGACCCTGATCTGACCTTTCTCACAGACAGACAGTGAAGCTCAAGAGAGTAACACTGATCCCACAGCACAGAGGAAAAATAAGGAAAGTGCTGTTGTGCTTTGCATTTCCTTGTACTTCCCCGGGATCAAAAATGAAAGCCTGTTCAGAGTCCTCTTGACTTCAGCTGCATCCCTGAAACCGGCCTTAATGCACACGCGTGCTCGTACACACAAACACAAAATCTGTGTGTGATAGCGAAGGCACTTCCTGGTTCAGGGTGAGGCCTGGGAGGAGGGCGCACAAGGCCATGGGAACTGCAGGACATCGGAGGGAAGATGAGCGGAGCTCAGCAGAGATGCGGAGGGCTGAGGCCTGAAACCGAAGCTAAAACAAACCCAGCAGGGCCACAGGGGGCCACAGGGGGCCACAGGGGGCCACAGGGCCACAAGGCCAGTCCCACCAGCTTCACCTGGGTCCCAGGGTTCTGCTAGACCACTGCTTCTTTCACGGATATCAAATTCTTGCCTTTGTGCTGATGGATTACATCACAGGATGGTGTATTGTGCTTTAAGTTGAAATGTCATTTGATACAGTTAAAGGAATACACCGAGCTTATGCACATTTACCTGTTGTTCAACTAAACTGTTGAGTGAGGGAAAGACGACACGAAACCGATCCATATGTGCCAGCTAGCTTCACTTATCAGGAGGGTGTAATACTCAAAACAAGGAAGGCTCAAAACAAGCTAGTTCATACGACATCATCCAACCACATGTGAAGGCCAGTGTCTTCCTAGCTTGTTCCAAACGGCCTCAATCATAGGCGGGGTGAAAAAACGGCTGTCGTAGAGAGGGGTGAGACAGAATAATCGCCCAAACGGGGATAACAACACAACATTTTCCGATAAGCCTTTGTCAAAACCATTTATAGGGTTGCACTTGTTTTTAAGTGATGGAAGTAGTTGTGTGAAGAGTGAAAAAACAGAGCTTGAGAGAGAGAGAAGGTTACATTTTCATCTCCGCTCACTCAGCCAAACCTCCATAAAATGTCTGATTGTCGGTTTCGGAAAATTTATAAAAATTGGCAGAGGCACCCCTGTCTCTGTGTGTGTGTGTGTGTGTGTGTGTCTGTGTGTGTGTGTCTGTGTGCGTGTGTGTGTGAGTGAGTGAGTGTGTGTGTGGGCATTTCTTTAGCTATTCGACTACTCAACAGACACTTTGTTTTAAGTGTACTGACCCCTTCACTCCATAGCATCCACATGCTGAGCAATAATTAGCAATTGACACCTCAAAGGCAAGAAGAGGACATCTAGCAGAAGCTCTAGATAGTATGAGCTAAGAAATCAAACCAAATAATGCAGTTAGATTTAGTGTATGTGTACAATATACACAGAATAAATTCTGATGCAAAGCCACAGTGTGTGAAATTTCCTATGAAAGGGTGTGTGCAGTGTGGTCATATTATTTATATAAGTCCAAAAAATATTTGAATATTACTTCATGTGTTTGGTCTGTGTGTCTGGTTAGACAATTGTTTACAGTGTCAATATGTGTGCTGTGTCAGTTTCCTGATACGACATGCCAGAGTCTGGTTACACACACCGCTGTGACCCTCCAATGATTTGATCTTTTATTGAAACACCGTGGTTCTCAATCAACGGTGTGACAAGGTGACTCGCTGCTCTGTAATTGTGCCATATGGGACCCCACCTGGAGCCCTCCATTTGGACAGTCTGCCTAAGTGCCCGGGGGGGAAGTTGGGGGCTTGATTCATTGCTGCTCACAAACCCCTCTCTCTCAGTTGCTGATAAAAGAACACAGAACAATGACCTAGTATTTAGGTTTGTGTGACACTATCAGGCTTTTCGTGGTGGAAATCGATGCCATCTGCCAGCGACTGCCCTTTTTAACCACCTTTGACACACAGCTGATAGTTCAACCGGACAGATTACAATTATTCTTTTTAAATCTAATTCCATATTCTGATGCAAAAACGAAGCCAACACCTCCTAAGGTAAATGAACAGTAGATGACTTTGCATGCAGGTTATGAACACACTAATGAGTAGTTATAAGAACAGAGATCCAGCCCTTTCATAGATAAGCCTGATGATCCTTCAGTAAACCGCACACAGGCAACCAATAGGCTACCTGCAAATCTGCACAAAACATTTATATACCTTAAAACAAATATATACTAAATACAACACGAGCAAAAAAAGGCTGTATGCACTCAGAACCAGGGCTGAATCATTAATGATTCTTCTACCAGTTATTGAGTAATTATTTGATCTGAAAAAAAAAATGATAGAGAACAGTGCGCATGCCTGTCACAATTTCTTAGGATTCTGGGTGACATCATCAAATGTTTAGTTTTGTCCAATGAACAGAACAAACCCCAAAACATATTCAGTTCATTGTGACAAAGAAAAGCAGTGAATAAAGAAACTGGAGCAAAGTAATGGTTTATCTCCACAAAGAGCTTTCAAAAAATTTCTCACAAGATTGCCATTATGTTGGGAACGATGCTAAACATTCATTGAACGTGCCTTTGGTAAAAGAAAGACAGTGTACGGTGCGAAGCATTTTAAACAAGAGAAATTTAGAAAATTAATCTGTTAAAAGCACAGAAAATTGTGATCTGTATATCAGATGTGTGGAGACAGGAGCTAACGGGTGCTGGTGGTCTGCTAACAGATGTTAAGGATTGATAAACCCGCCTCAACCTCGGCAACTACACAATTCATTGAGGCGCAAATGCATGTGCCAGTAATATCACTGCAGCGTATTTGGGACTACGGCCATATTCTAGTGCTATTTGTGCTAATCTGTTTGTATTTCATACACTAAACCTGAGTGTTGTTGCCATGACTGAACTAATTAGCAGAAGAAAAAAAAACAGTGGGTTAATTTTGACGTTGGGAAAGCTTATAATGTCAACAGTGACCTGTCATGTTTTTGTTGACTCCACAACACGGGCCCGACACTTGCTGAGACAGTGAAAAGCAAAAACGCAGGAGTAAGATTTTTCCATGTTTCGGGCACCAGCTCATTATCAGGGTGACCCATCTTGCTGAGTTTCACACATTAGCCAGCATGTGAACGCTCCCAGCTCAGACTGAAGGAGTTATGATGTTTACATCATCAACCACTCAATGACGCTTGATCAACCAGTTTAAGAGATTAATCTCTTTTTATTGACAGGTTCAACTCTCATGGGAGTGTCTGCAACTTTTTCCTCAAATAACCAAAACATACACACACACACACACACACACACACACACACCTGGCTAATGCTGCAGTTCTTTCAATGAAAACTGAAGTCACATAATGACAGATACAGAGCTCATTCTAGGAGAAGCTCCAATCAATCTCTGGCAGCAGTGAACCTGTTGCCGACTCTGTCTGCACTCTGTAACTTTACCTCCCAGACTTGGTGGCCTTTTCTTTCCACTTGACTAACTCCTGCAACAAGACTGCTTTAAAGCCAGAAGCTACCCAGAAGCTACACCTACCCCCCCCCTTCTCCTCTGTCCCCCAGTAATCAAATCTTCTTTATTCAACAATGCCAGTGTCTTTATCTCGGTTTCTCCAGCTCACGCTCTTTACTCCTTTCTAAATGACCACTCAAAACATTTTGCATTCCTCTTCCTCCTTCTTAATCCTCTTCTTTCGTTCCCCCTCACTCGCCGTCACTGCCCCATACCGCGGCACTCACACTCTAATAACATCCCTAATAATTTTCCCCTCTAATATGGCCAAAATCTGAAAAGACCACCTACCCCCAAAAGCCCTGACTCTTTCTCCCCCAGAACCAGTGCCCTGAGACGGGGGTCAGAATGAGGGACAGCTGGCAGACCTCCCAGCAGCCTGGAGGAATGGGTGCGGGGTTGGAGGACTGGGCTGACCTCAGTCAGATGGTGGTCTGGCTCCCAGGTAAAAAACATCTGGTCCAGTGATAGGAGGGTGGTCGCACACACACACACACACACGCGCGCACACACACGTGCACATTCAAAACTGACACACGCCTGACTGCATGAGTGCTCCTGCCTTCTCTAATGAACACACACTCTCAGACCTGCTACTTTATTAGTCATTAGGACAAAAAGCCTTGCCCTCGATCAGTCTCCTCAGCAGATTGCGAGTGGCCGCCCTAGTTGCTGACAGCTGGCCAGACAGAGCTTCGCTGGTAGCTGCAGTTCACAGACGTTACAGACGGACTGAGGTCCAATTACTTCTTTACTGGTGGATTTACTGTGTGAGTGTGTGTGTGTGCGTGTGAGAGAGAGAGAAAGTGAGAGAAAGGGGAAAGCAAGAGAGTGATTTATACTTTGGAACGATAAGAAAGACGGGTAAATGAGATGAGATATTATCAAATATAAACTGGCATGACAAAAATGGAAAATACTGGGCAAAAAAAATGTATCCAGGAAAAGGTTCAATGAAGAAAGGTGATGCTGAAGAAAAATTCTGACTCCTAAAGAAGAAAATACTCCCAGAGCCACAGAGAATTATTAAATTCTCTTTTCAGTGGAAAGTAACCAAACCGTTATTAAGCACAAAAACCATGAAATATGGTCGCTGCGGGCTACGCTGCGATGTGTGTGGCTTCACCATTTTCAAGATGTGATAAGGAAAGTGGAGATAGCCAGAGAGACAGCTGTTGTGTGCTGACAGCCCGGGGTTCAATACACACACACACACACACACACACACACATCACCACGAGGCCTCCGCGGGTGCTCTCTGGGGCTTAAGGGAATTAAAAAAAGGGGGAGGGACGGACGGGAGAGGAGAAAACATTTGGGGGGGAAGAGCGATAACTTTTGAGCCTTGAGAGGCAAAAGATTCATCAGTGGTGTCACCGGCAATTCTGATCTTTAGCTTCAATATGTGCAGATTCACACACACACACACACACACACACACACACACACACACACTCAAGGTCTCACAGTGCAACAGACACACTACTTCTGATATCAATGGGTTATTCCACTGATCTAAGCCTCCATCACAAAAATGCATACAGCCTAAAACTGAACTGTAAAAGACGCAAAGCAAATAGTCCCTGAAGAAAAGTCACACTGAGAGAAGATGAGGATTAGAGGAGAGGCAGTGAAACTGTTCTTTATGTTAATTCTAAATCAGTGACTTTAATCCTTCACACTGACAGAATAAAATATCTTTATCGTAGTGTCTTTATATAACTTTTAAAGAAAACTGCTAGAGTTTTGGTTCAGCCAGAGTTGCTGTTTTGGGGCAGAAAGCTGCAACATTTCCAGAGACGCTCATGAATGCAGCCTCAGAGGCAGTACAGCTGAAACCTTAAACTGACCTAAGAAACTGACATGTGTGATTTTATCAGGCTTTAGTTTAACTTACACTTTACTCTGAACCTCTTAAGCTGTACTTCTTTGCAGTACAATGTGGATTCATCAATACCTGCAGATTTGATTTTAGACTTTATCCTTTATTTTCGACTATTACCTCTCGAGGAGGCACAGCCTACCGCATGGACATAGTTACATATAAAAACCCCAAAGAATTAAAAATGAAGTAAGTGGATGATGATACTAATTTCCCATTATTTGGCAAACAAATACAACAAAAAAATTGGAAAATTATAAGTGAATAAATATAAAATCAAATATACTAATAAAAAAACAAATACACTTTGGTAAATATACAGCAGTTACTTTAAAGTTAAAGTAGCCATTATTATTTCAACAAACTTAGCAAAAGTCTTTAATTAATTAATCTGTTTCTCATTGTCAAAACAAGGACAAACTAATGTATACTTTTCACCTTGCTCTCCTGTCAAACCTAAGGTACAAAGTGTTGGAGCATTTTCACGTATATATCGTTTCTGTGAGATTTTCAGATTATGATCACCATATATACATTTAGACAAGTTTGCTCTGAAGCAAAGACACAAAGGTGTGTGTGTGTGTGTGTGTGTGTGTGTGTGAATTCAATAGTGTCTGAGTACAAAAAAAGGAGCATCTAATTGAGAAAGATACAAACTTTACTGCACCAGATACAGACCACACTCACTTCAGTAAACTGGGCTAAATGACCTTTATACTGACTCAGAATAACGTCTAACAGTAGAGCTTTTATTGCTGGGCTGATATCTTCGTTTCACACTGACAGAGTGGAGTGAATATATTTTCAGACTATATAGGTCAACATGAGAGCCCTGCTGTAACCTCCAGTTCAAGTCAGCAAGGCTGTTTGACTCCCAGAGAGAGAGAGCGAGAGAGAGAGAGAGAGAGAGAGAGAGAGAGAGAGAGAGAGAGAGAAATGCACAGAAGCTAAACGACATCAAGAACTATGAGGCTGTAAAGAAATATAATGAAATTGGTGCAGATAAAGTCAGGAAGAGCAGAGCTTCCTATGAAAATATTTATCATTCCACAAACGTTTGGCTACAGAGGGGTTTGGAATTAATTTGTGTTTTCTTAAGAGGGGGTGCCTTGCGCTACAGGATGGGGAATTCTCCACAGCCCGGGACTTTTTGGGCTGCTGCTTATTCACAATTTATTAGAGCTAGTAATAAGAACCATGAAGCCTGAGGAGAGAGAGAGAGAGAGAGAGAGTGAGAGAGAGAGAGAGAGAGAGAGAGAGTGAGAGAGAGAGAGGTCCCAGGCCAGCCGAGGAGAGGGAGTCCAGAAAATGGGGCCTAATGTTATTAGGAGACGAACCACAGTGTTAAATCAAACACACCCGAGCACACACCTTCGGTATGTGGTCTGAGCACACCTCCCACCACCCTCCATCAGACCCCGGGATGTTATTTGTGAGGGTTAAAATACAGGAATATAAGGAGATTTAGTGAGATTTACAGCCCGTCAGCTAACAGATAATTGACACTGACAAGGCCAGACATATGTCCAGTTGATTTTATAAAATTCAGAAATGAGTGTGACATTTCTGAGAGCTGGTATATTGGAAACACATTTCTCTGAAGTTAAACTTTGCTTGCCCTGCAACAACGATGATAAGCTACATTTGAAGAAAGCTCAAGTGAAGACTATCTATGAAAATTCAAAACCAAAACGTTTATAATTTCATATGATGTAAATTTGAATTAAAGTTAAAAAAAAAAAAAAAATTCTATTGATCTCCAATAATGTATTTCAAAATTAAATTACAATTTTAAATATAATGAAAAACATTAAACTCTATTCTAAGAATTACAAGAAAATGTCATGTCAGATTTCTTTGCTTGACATCTATTTATTTACATTTAAAAAAAACAAACAAAAAAAACAGTGGGCCCCATCTGTGCTCCTCTGACTGTGCAGCTGATAGAAATGTTTCAAGGTGATTTAAACGGTTGGCAAAACACAGTGGGTGAGTTTCAAGTCTGGAGCCATGAAGGGGTCCTTGAAAAATATGAATACCAGCCTTTGAAAAATGCTTAGTGAGGCTCCCCTAATTTAGTTAATGAGGGTCCCTCTGAATAGCTGCTGAGCTGAGGGGGTGTCAGTGATTTGGGTGTAATCTTCTGTACTTAAGTTGAGCCAAAAGTGTTGCACGGATTCAACCAGCACCAAGAAAAACAAAGGAGCTCAATCAAAAGAGAAGGTGCCTCACACACTTTTCCCCTCACACACATCTTTTCACACACCTCACTGAGACACGAACAACTGGTTTGAAGATGGAGGATTGGGGGGGGGGGGGGGGGGGGGTCTCTTCTTATTAATGACTCTTACAATGAGTCAGAATGGATACAGAGAGCTGAGCTGAATGGTAAAGTGGAAAATGATGTGATAGTATCCTCAACAGACAGAATATGCAATACTGCACTGACAAAGCAAACATACAATTCACTTTTACACTGACCAAACCTTTTGTGCATTAGTACAATATAGGTTACATAGAATATAGAATAAATCCCAAATGTGTTCAACAAGCGTTTGGTGTTTGTGTCAGGCCTGAATCAAAGATTACTGTAATAACTTCATAGCAAATTTTTTCCTTTTTATTTTCTCATATACTCTCACACTATATTTGATATAAACATTTTTAAATATTATCCTACATTATTATATTATATCAATACTAGCATAAGTGCAAAATGAAGTGGAGAAAAGTGGAGAAATAAATTGGAACTGTAGAAATAAAATTTTCAGTCTTATGCTTATTCTATTATAAACTGATCATTATTATAAATTCATAATGATCGTATCTCCATGAGGGGCTGGTTAAGAGACCATCACTCTGATCTTAATATGAGGACAGAGCTGAAATACACTTCAACAGAAATGTTTCGCAGAAGGAAGGATGCACTTTGCAGGCTATTTAATTCCATTTAATGGACACGATCAAAATTCAGAATTAAGGGATAAGAAAGAGTAAAAGATGGAGAGAAAAACGATGTCACACTTACCATTATCCAGACAGAGGAATATGCAGAAAAAAAAAATCCGATTATCAGTCAGAGCAGTTTTGTCTCCATGCCCCGAAGAAACTCCGCAGACTTTTCACAAGTGTCCCGCAAACCAGTGACAAAATGATTTTGACTCGAAGCTCCTGAGAGGAAGAAGAAGGAGGAATCAGGGAGGAGAAAGAGTAGAAGAAGAGGAAGGAGAGGAAGAAGACGCACAGGAGTCTTTGGTCGAGAGGCTCCAGGTGCTGACAGCTGACAGCTTTCAGCAGACACTCGCTGGCATCGATCTCACTTCTCTCCCTCCGCAGCTTCAGAGGAGCGTTTGCTTTCCGGGCGGTGGGGAAGTGATGTTAACTAAACGAGCGAAGACTTTTTTCTTTTTTTTTTTTTCTTTTTGGTTCCTCCTTCTCCTCCTCCAGAGGAGTGTGCGCGCTGCACACAACCTGGTCGTGTGTGCTTGTGTTTGTGTGTGAGAGTGTGTGTTTTTGTTTCTGCGTGCGTGCGCGCGCGTCCCCCCCCCCCTCCAGCCACCCACACCCCCCTTTATCTCAACCACTCCTCTCATTTAGCCTATTGCTTCTGCTGAAGTGCTTCACCTCTCGGCTTCTCCTCTATCTGCGCGTTAAATCTTTGTTTGGTCGAGGGCTCTTCTCCGCGTTTGTTTACACAACGACCCACGAACTATTCAGAGCGACCCTCTGAAGCTGCGGACTCTCTGTCTGCTCTCCAGATACGAGGATTTGTTAGTTTGTGGTAAATAACTCCGGGGTATTGACAGTTTTATAAACAGTGTTTGTTATCTTTGACTGTGTGTAAGTGTGGATGTGTGTGTGTGTGTGTGTGTGTGTGTGTGGTGAGGATTAATTATTTCCATTTATCTCACTGCCTTGATACTATTTCTCTATAGGCCAATACTTCTGCTACAGCTGCCATTCTTATTTTATTGTGTAAGCCATAAACAGTGTGGAAGAAGTATAGATCCTTTGATTAAGTAAAGTAAACAAATTACACAAACTTAATCTAGGCTACTGCATTAGCTATTTCTAAAGCTCTGCATTCAGTAATATATATATTTGAATAATTAGTATATTCATATTTTTTAAACATACTTAAATATTAAAGATAAAGGAACTAATTAAAAAAAAAATCACATTGCTATTACTGCATTAAAGTGTAGTATTTTAGTTTGGTAGCAGCAGCAATGTGACTAATTTAAACCTTTTTATCTGCTGTTGGAGAATTGATCTTTAATCAGTGTCACATCTTAATCTGCAAACTACTTACAGCCCTAATGTAAATATGAAATGAAAAGTACAATTATTCCCTAGAGAAGAAATATAAATGAGCTTAATATGGAAATTCTCAAATGAAGAATAAATACCTTAAATGTTACCTGTAAGTCTTGATTAAATGTGCTTATTTATTTATTACTTGTAAAGTAAATTAAAAATGTGGGGGAAAACAAGGATGTTTCAGAGATGGCTTTAATATGATTACGTCTTGTGGCTTTAAACCATCCCACTCAGGTAAACGACATGATGCCTTTCCCCAACAAAACCTTTCCAGCCTAAATGATTAGAAACATCAAACCCCGTTTTTACATTCATTCATTTCATATGCATAGAGCATATCATCTGCTCATGTAGTGTATATTGGAAATCTCAAGGCTACCAAAACAGGTCATGTGGATACGGTGTTCTGGAGTAGTAAACTACATGTACTGAAACCTGTAGTTTAACTACGTTTTGCAGCAGCTTGTTGTGGTCAATTAGATCCATATGTGTGTTGAGATTCAAGTAGTTAAGTTACTTTTTGCCATTTATTTTTTGTGTGGTTGACTTCTGCAACTACAAAGCCATAAAAGGAAAGGAATGACTTTTTATTTTGCCATTGCGTCTCTACTGTAATTTAACTCCCCTTTGGCCAGCACTGCCCCCTTTTTCTTTCCTCCTGACCACTGTGAAGGAATACCCAGGCAGCCGCCATCACATACGTGACTGTTGTGTACTGCGTGTACAAAGGCCAAGGGCGGTGGTGTTGCTCAGTGCTCACACAGTGACAGTGTCACCATGGATAAACCTCCTGAATCAAGAATCACCATGTCAATTATGCAGTTATTGTGTGCTGACATTCCTTGCGCTTTCCTATGAATATTGGGATTTTCTGTTCGTTTATCATAAGGAGAATATGTGTGTGTGTGTGTGTGTGTGTTTGTGCCTGCTTCATTTGTGCCCAACTTTGTGCCATTGTCTCTTTGTGTATTCTGTAATATGAGGAAGAGTGTGTTGGAGTGGGGAGCCGTGGCTCAGGAGGAAACAGGTTCTCCCGAGCGGCGACAACAGGATGCCCTCGCTGACACCATCTCAACACCCGCAGACATGGATATGTGAGGGCACCTGGGGGAGATTCGTGCTACTTTACATCTGGGCTAGTGTCGGCATCACTGACCTTTCCAAAATAAAAGAAAAGAACATCCTCCAGGGTGATATGGCTTTCAAAAAACGCAGGATAACAACACGTGTCCTGTGTGAAAAGGTGTTTTTTTTCAGTGCTGTGTAATAACAAAAGCAAAAAACAGGAGAAAAAGAAATGAAGGAACTAATTTTTTGCTACCACATATTAGGAAAGTTGATTGCATGGGTGAGACAAAAAAAAAAAAAAACAAGAATTAAAACTGTAATATAAACATGGGTGAATGTCTCTTTTGAAGTTAAAGCAAAATTCCACCCTTTTATACTTAAAAAAAAATCTTATCCTCTGATGCATTCCAGTTGTTATTTTGTGCTGTCATGTACTACTTCATTTCCTCAATCCTGCTCATCAAGGATGACTTCAGATAGTAATTTCTTACTTACCAAAGAATAATTTCAAAAATCCCCCAGAGAATGTGCCTGAACCTGTTGCTTTTGGCTCTTGTCAGCTGTGAGAGTGATAGAAACAGTGATAAGGAAGAGGGAACGTTTTCTTGTTGAGAAAATGATTTATGGCCCACACTCAATGCCTCAATGCAAAGCATGGCTTGTAGCAACAGCAGTGCATTCTGGTTTATTAAGGCCACGGTCAGTGGAGAAACTGGATTCTTTGCCTTGTGTGATGAGTGATGACAATGATGAGAATGATGAGGGGAAGAAGCTCTTGGTTTGAGACACAAAAACTTAACAATGATTACTCTTCTTCGACTTGCATTCTGTATTGGTGATTTATGTTTAATGAATGTGTTAATGCAGGAAATAGTGAGATATTACGGTGCAGCACAAGGTGTGCAGGTCAGGGAAGGTCATTTTGCTTTTAATGCCATTAGTACAAGATCCAATGCTGTTGATGTTATCCAACAGAGGGTCGCATGTTCAAAAGTACAGTATTTTCATGATCTCACAGTTGTCTACTTTCTCCCCCAAATGTTTCCCCAGAGTGAAACGTGTTTAAATTCAGTATGTTCACTGACTGTGTTGCTCGTTTTGCTCTTCTTCTTTGTTGATCATATACGTCACGTCTGTGCAGTCTGTGGAAATGCTGGATTTAAAAGTGGGTTTGACCACAGGCAAAGATTTTATCTGTCTAGGCAGACAGAAGACATCTGTTGGGTCACAAAAATACCTTTAAATATACAACTTCCTGCTGGTTAACAGGATAAAAAAATTACATTTTGACTTTTCCCATATGGTTTGTGTAGAGAATGCTGCATGACTTTTAATAGTATTTTCAAAAATGGCTCATTTCATGTCCTGATGTTAAATTCTTTTGTGATTACTGTTCACAAAATTACATTATATTCACAAAATATGTTTCAAAAAATACATTTTTTGGTATTTTAGATCACACAATGACAAATCTAGGCAAAATTGCAATTAGCATTCAAAATAAACAAGAAATAAGCAATAATATTACATTTTTACATGCTCTCAAGCGCATTGCAGTTATTTTTCAATATCAGAGTAATAAAAATATGCCATAACACCACAAAATGCACTCAGACTTGCAAGCAGCAGCTTCAGTTTGCCTTTTGTTGTGCATAAAGAAAGACAGGAATTACTGTTTTAAAAAACTGTTAAAAATAGAGGCCATTGTTTGTGCTTTTAATATTAACAGCCGCGACCTCATGAACTCAGTGACATGACTGATGATCATTAGGTTGTTTCATCATTAGTGTTGTCAGTGATACCAGACTCATAGTAATTGATGATGATGATGATATAACAGTGGAGAAACGTAGTCCAATGTTGTTGATTCAAAAAAAAAAAAAAAAAAAACTACAGACACAGAATCCTTCATTGTGACATTGTAACACCGAGGTACCAAATGACAATGGCTCTGGAAAGTACCGCGACCCAGACAAGATGAACTAGTCTGCCTCTGGTTCAAACAGCAGGCGGGCAAGCAGGCTCCTTTCTTCCACTGGAATGTGTGGTGGAGAAATAAAAGCTGCCATTGTCTCTCTCTTCCTCTGATGACTTCAGTTGGCTGTCTGTCTATCCTCCTGCCAGCTGCCGGTATCCGCTGACACACAGTTACTGTCACAGTGTGTCATCAGCGTTCCTCCAGTCATGAGACGGGAACATGGCGCTTCTGCATTTTGCTGAAGAACGTTTTACCAACAGAGAAGAAGATGTCAGCTGGGATTTTAAACCAGCAACAAGAACGTAACTGTGCTGATGGAGACGCTCATGTGAAGTTAAACGTTTTGTTGTGTGAAACACTGATGTGAACATCACATAAGCATGACTACTCCATGCTGAGGGAAACTGAGAAAATGCAGCAAAGGGAGGGAGAGAGAACATAAAAAAGAGGAGAGATGAATGTAATATAATACTTTGCAGGGCTTAACGCAATGTGAAAGGAAGCGAGAGCCCCATAACCACCACATCTGCGTTTAGATGCCCCCTCTATCCAGCCTGCAAAGCATAAAGTCCATATTGCCTAGGCCTACCCATCATTTAGCATCACCTCCAACTTCAAAATCACACCCAAAATCTACTCTCTTGACTCAGAAGCGCCTGTCCACTTGCTCTTTTGCAATTCCCATCTCCATCTTCCCCCTACACTTTCCTCTCTGTTTGTGCCAATCACTTCTGGTACTTTCATTACCCAAAATGCAAATTGACTGTTGACAGTTTGGTCAGATATTTGGGTACGTAATGGAAATAATTTTGGTAAAATCACCTCTTTCAAACTCTGTACATACATACATTTGTTTTGCTTTTTATTTTCATACTTGTAGATTTCATCTCCAACAGATGCTGCCTCATGTGACATCGCTCAAGGCAATTTATCTGACTTCACACAGCTCAGTCTGGATCCACAAAAGGCCACACACAACTCTTTGCATATCGTTTTAAGATGATGATGACTTGGTGGAGCTTCCTGCAGCCAACTTTCAATATTCTTTTAATAACTGACTAAAAGTATCTAAAAGCAGGTTCAGACTTTAATGTATATTGAGAGACCAAGAGGCATATTCCCACTTCACCGCTCTGAAATTATTTTCCCCTCCCTCTGTCTCTAATAAACACACCCAGCATCCCTCCATTACTCCCCACTGGGACCAGTGATGGAGCAGCCCTCCCTCCCAGTGAGACAGCTCTCACCCATGCTGGTTATATGTTGTGTGTGTTATTTGACTGACCCTGGCCTCTAGCCGTGCAGCCGGGAGGCCCCTCAGGAACACACGCATGTGCAGGGCCAGGGAAGGTTATTTTCCCAGTGTAATATATTGCAGATCTCTATTTGATGAAACAATCCAAACATTAATAAAAAAACAATTTGACATTTAATTCCCACTTGCAGTATAGGCTCTATAAAACCACTTTTGAGCCACCAGTCTGACTTTTTCTTATCACTCAAATATGTCATATAAGCAATGATTTACTAAATGTATGAGATTCTTTTAAGTTCAGGCTAAATACTGTTTTTTTGAAGGCCATACAGATTTTGTATTATATAACCAAATTATTTAAAACCCCTTATATGCAATCTCTGCACAGGAATATACCCACAAAGAAGTGCATGCACTGTATACTGCATACATCTATATACACACATATAAAAGCATGCATATAGCGTACTCCCCCTTGACTGCTGCTCTGCACCCATCTTTGCCCTCCTCAGTGCCCCCCATGTCTCTGGAATGTGGGAATGATTGCCTTAATTTTATAAAGCGCACAGCTTCCTTTGGTTCAATTTTCACCAACACCATAAAAAAGAAGCAGTTGTAAGGTCAGCAAGAACCCATCTGGTTTTGCCATTGCTGCGGCTTTAATGACCAGGTAATAAAAATTCAATTTGACAGAAATTACAACAGATGTTTCGGGCTGTAAGCCTCAGATAGAGTTGGTTCCACAGCGGGATGAAACCCCAGCCTGCAGGAGCTGCCCCACTGGACTGATATACTGTATAAAATCACCAATGTTTGTACAGCATGAGAAATAGCATTAGAAATGCACATGTAACAATACATATGTGGAGGGCTCCCAGCATTGTGTATCTCATTTTTTAGTAGACACTGGCTCTCTAATCTGTAATGCTCATTGTATTTAGATAATGAAACATGGATGTAACAATGTAGAAATGCAACTCTATCATTACTTACCACATTACCACAGAGTTTGGACACATCAACATAAATACCTGAACGATACAATGCAGTCCATTAAAACCGCCCTGCGATAAATACTGCCTTTGTTTTAGCAGTTTGAGTCTGTGGTTTATGGTATCGCTGTGCTGGATTGTAGTATACTGAGCTGTAAGGTATTCATAGAATTTCGTCCCCGACTGTGTAAACACCCCAAAGTATCACCTCAAAAACTGCCATTGAATAGAATCTCCACCTTTCTGCCACATATTCAACAACCGCTGAACACAGGATTTTCTTTATCTTTTTATTTTTTTGTTGTGTTGTTGGATTGAACATTTTTGGGTGTTGGACTATTGGTTGACAAAACCTCAGGTTTTAGTTAATTTTTCACAATTTTCACATATTTTTTATGACATATCAATCGCTTCAGATTAACTGATAATGATGGCACTAATTGCTATATATATTATCATTAATTATTACTGATTTAATTTAAAGGTATATTTTCTTATTATTATTTTCTTTTCAACCTGCTGTGAGTTTTTCCTACAGTTCAGTATATGAAACTTGATTTATAAGTCACTATGAGATGCACACACTGGATGAATATAATCACCCCAGTAGTTGCCATTAAATCCCATTAAACATTTCTGTTTATTTACTCAGTAAGCGAGACTGTCAGACTCATCCTCTGTGACAGCCCCTGGGCTCACTGATGATCTTTGAGAAAATCTGTCTGGTGACACTTTTCTCACCCAACCCAGGAACTGTAGCCCACAACAGTAAATGTTTAAAGGAATGTCTCAGCGGATATGTGGAATTGAACATCCCCGGGGCAGGTATTCATTTGACTCTTCTGTATCTTTTCCCATGTGTACAAACACACCAGTGACTGGGTCAACCTGTGTGAAAATGGCTTACATTTCTGCTCCATGTATGACACGCTTTGTGAACCCTGGATCAACAAGACGTCGCTCTCATCATTCACAAATGCTATCAGTACCAGGAAACCACTAAACATAACTGAGCGCAACCATTCTAAAACAACCATAAACTCCTGAGTGTGTTAAGAAAACTAAACTACAAATCTGAAACACAGCTGGTGTTCAAATGACAGCTCAGACGATCAACACTTGTTCTCACCTCTGGTGATTTATAATTCCCTCACATATGCAAATAAAGTAAAACCTCAGACAGTTTGCCTCTCTCATATGATGGACGATCTCCTGAGAGAATTCCACAACCTTTTGCTTTTTGAAACCCTCCACCCACACCCCCTGAACCGACGCACAAAAACACACTTTCAACTCTTCCATTTCCTGCACACAGGCCCAGAGGTGAGACAGATACATTCACACGGAGCATTACAAGTTCCCACGACAGAGCTGAAATCATTGGACTTTAGGATCCATGCTTGAAAGCATATAGGGATTTTTTTTAAACTCGCTCTCTCTGACAAAGACGAGGCGTGTCGCGAGTATTGTATTTCTGTTCTGCCCATGTGACTCGAGGAATGGTGTGAAGTAGTTTCACAACAACACGGCCTATTGTGTTGTTGACAATAAATGTTTTTCAGGTTTTTGAGTTGTTGCTGGTGACAGAGGAATGACATTGCTGGTTGATGAGAATACTTGAATGGTTTTCCTTTGGGTAATGGTTTTTAAGAAGAACAGAGAAAAGGTAAGAGCTAGTTTACAGCAGTGGTTGGCATCAAAAAATAATGATAAAAAAAAAGTGAATTCAAAAAATTATATTTACTCCAGTTACTCTTAACAACATGTCACCTCTACTTTCAGATATGATTTTCTCCATGTGTCAATCATTTCTCCTGTTGACATTTCCATGAGCAAAATGCTGACTCATTTCCCAAGCTGTTGTTCTGTTTGTCGACCCTGTGGACTGACCTCAATGTGAGAGGGAAGCATGGTGAATACTTCCTTACCAAAGGATTAAGTATCATATTATTATATTGTTTCCATTTTCCAATGAACTCTACTCAGCTTTTGATTCACGCATTATTCATAGCAGTCAAAGAGATTTAGTTTGAAGTAGTGACCGCCTAGCTACTCTGCACAACTAAAATGGGTGAATATTGATGGTTTGATGTGTGTTCATGTCAACATGGACTTCAGACTTTGTCCAGTTTTTATTTTACTGTTGTATTCTGGTTTAGCATATACTCAGGCTACATCCACACTACTATGTTTTAGTTTTAATCCGCATCTCTTGCTATGTTTGCACGTTTTCAAGTTTTCGAAACCCTAAAACGGAGACTGGATCTGTTGTAAATGAAAAACTCTGGGTTTGTGCTGTAGTCTGGACGGGCAGAAATATGAGGCTTTTGGAAATGATGACGTAGACACCCACAGTCACTCCCTGATTGGGTCTTATCTTATCATGACTACCAGTGGTGAAAGCAACATGGATAATGAAATACAAGCGTTACTAACCTTGCTGTCTGTGCTAGCAGCTTTTGTGCAGTCTGCATTTTAACGCAACAACTGCGTTTGCCGTTCTTTGTTTTTTCTGTAAATAATGAATTGCAGAGGATGGAGATTAGATATGGAGCTAAAATGGTCATCTGGATATAGTTTTTTTTTTTTAAAACACTGTTTTAAAATGAAAACGCCATTTTAAAATGAAAACGTAGTAGTTTGGTTGTAGCCTCAGCTGACCTAACTAAACTAAGAGTCTCCAGTAATGCTAGCTACTCTATGAGGTTATGTGCACAGTGGTACTTTGAGCTAAATGCTAATGTTAGCAGTGACAAGCTAACATTCTGATATTGAAGAGGTATAATGTTTACAGTGTTCGCTATCTTAGTTTAATGTGTTAGCATGTTAACATCTACTAATTAGCACAAAAGTATAACTGAGGCTGATTGCATTTGGTCATAAACCAAAGAACTAGACAAATGAAAATGTTGATCTGATGATGGTGCCAGGAAAATACAGTAGTTATCTAGCATACAGTTCATCCTGAGATGAACGTGTATGAACAGTTGTTCAGCCACCTCAGCCAAAACCACAAACTCCAACTTCCTAGAGGAAAGGTCAGGGGCTCACCAAAATCAGTAATATTCATCCTCTTAGGAACATTAATGCTTGTACAAAGGTTTGTGCCAGTACATCCTGTAGATGTTGAAATATTTCACTGGATAATTGAAAATGACTGACCTACTTATGGCTTTTGAAAAAAATTCAGGGGTTCATAGGATAAATCATCCATGTACAAGATGAATCGCTTCATGTGCCAAGTTCCACGGCAATTCATGTGACAATGGTCGTCATGTCATTGTCCACCTGTTGAATGTCTGTACACAATTTCATTTGAATTCAATATCTTTAGAGATATTTCAGTCTGGACCAAAGTGGGAACTGTGAAAAGTCATTCAACAAACAAAATATGGACGCACATGTTAGCCTTGCTGAACTGAAACAAAATATGTACTTTGGCACCAGTAACACTGATCTATAACTGTATATGTGTTTTCAGACACAAACCTCTGTTTATTCCTATTTAAATGCATCAGTAATCACTTTTGACCAGGTGAAATGTTTACATTATGTGTGCCAATTACCCAGGTGAAATGAAATAAATCACATTGTCACAATCATTTCATGGAAAGAGATAAAATATATTTTATGCCAACTTTATGAGCAACAGTGTATAAAATAATATCTGTGGTATCTCAGTAAAGGGCGGTTCCTGTTTGATCATTTCAGTCACTCCCGCATGGTTCTCATCCGCATTATATCTTAAAACATGTATCTCACAAATATTCTATTTCACTACATGTCTTTTTTTTTTTTTTTTTTTAAATAATTGCACTTAAATGAACTTACCCTGGGGCACTTGCACTGAGCATGACAAAGGGACCATTTCTTTATTCAATCCCGTCTTACTCATCACATCATTAAACAAAAGTATTGTAAAGCATTGCCAAATGCAATCACATAGGATCTGCTTTTGGAAAAAAAAAGTCATGGCCATTGTTAAAGACAGTACCAACTGGCTGTCTTACGTTGCTGTTGTGGCAACACAACAGAACAGTAAATGAGAGGAAGGGATTCCCTTACTAAAAATGCAACAACCAATAAACTTCAATGAAACTTCAATGGCAAACCTCACATGAGCAGAGCCTCAGTAGCTCTTTCTGATGCAAAGACACAACTGACATCTTCAAATAAGTCTTTGATATAGAGCAGTCCCACACATTGCAAGTGTTCATGACCTATTAATCACTGAGCTAAAACAAAACTTTTGTGTTGGTTTGTGTGTCTGTTATTATAATGATAAGGAATTAGACTTGACCTGTGAGGGTACTGCATGATGTCATTGCTGGCTATGTTGTGCTGGATTCCCATGGCTGGAAGGCTAAAGGAAACTAGAGTTCATTACATGACCTGTACGTGCATGTCTGTGTGATTTCTGCCTTTCTATCGGAAGGCACAGAGAATATTTAATCACTGTCAGCAAAAGGAGGTGAGTTGCAGGGGATAGAGAGTAATAAGATCGGGGGAGAGGGGAAGAAAGAATGAAAGAGTGAAGGAAAGAAAAGCAGAAAAAAAATTAAATACATTTTTAGTCATGAAGTGAAAACAGCATTAGTTGCAAGAAAATGAAAGCCACTGAGACAAACATTTCACCTGTTCTTAGCAAAACCATCAGGAAGTTCTCATCATAAGCTGAAGCAACTGCGTCGCATCTCATAAATCCTACTTTTGAGACACTTCATATCATAACCTGAAAAATTATGAAAAAGGATAGTTGGGAACAACAAAGTTAGAGAGAACAAGAGTGAGAGATAGAAAAAGTGAAAGATTATAAACACAAGGAGGCAGGGTGTCTTTTCTGTGTAAAAAGGGATGATTTCAAATACTTTCTCATGGCTTCCTGAGTTACAGAAGCCCCGCTGCCTCGCAATCTGAAACAGATTTTAGGCTTAGAAAGAGAGAGAAAAGCTGTGAGGTGGTACAGGAGAAACTGCTTATTCTCTCCACTGGATCAGACAGCACTTCACAAGACAATGAAATAAAAAAAAAAACTGGAGGTCAAAACTAATACCAATACAGAGACTCATGTACTGTGTGTGGTCATGAGATGCCAATAACTTTACACACTTTAAAGATGTTGCAGTTGTGTTTGTCCCAGAGGCAAATTAAAATATACTTTATTTTCACACCCATTCATCTTATTGGAGTCTTGCATAATGAACTGTATTTTTACAATATGTCTTTCCACAAAATATGAAAAGTGGAACTTTTAATGAGGATAATAAAAAACACTGTGGTCTGTCTTACAATTTTGATACTGAGAAAGCGGACAAACATCAGTTTTGTGGTTTGCAGGTAACTTTGCCATACCACGTTTGAAGTCTCTTGAAGCTTGCTTCATATTTATTCAATAAGAATTAACAGGAACAATATCTTTAAATGTATTATTAATATAAAATCCAAATTGGACAAATTGCTGTGCCTGGTTTACTCATTTCTTTTCACCGTGTTAATATTGATTTATTCCAAAATGAAATGTGGGAGAGTGACCTGCCCTTGCCCTTTTGACCTTTCATCCCTGCCACCCGAACGCTTGCACAAAAGCCACAGAAATTGATTGCTGCAAATCATTGATTTGAAATCTGATAGTTATACAGGAAGCTAATAGATGATTGTGGAGATTTGCAAAGCTAAAAGGTGTGTATAAAGACAAGACAAAATCACAGCGACTTCTTCCAAAAAAAAAAAGGTTCAGATCCTCCTGAATGAGAAAATATGTCTCTTTTCCCCCAAAGGAAATACTGGTTTTGTGCAATGATACTACAAATATACGTTCTCTGCTTACAGGAAGTTAACTAAAACCGAAACAACAGCAAGTGTGTCATCTACCTGCATTTGATTTTGTGCTCGTCTCTCTTTTTTGGTACAAATTGATATGTAGAATCACAGACTGGATTAGTAAGCACACTGCATGGAGTTTAAAGACACCACTTTACATTAATTACTTATACTACTTGCCTATGTGGTAACTGTTAATGTCAACACAAGGAAAAAAAATAGTTATCATAGAATAATAATAATAAAAAAACACATACAAAATTAGCTTTGAGGGTCAAGGCCTAAAAAAAAAAAAAGGTGGTACTATGTTCTTCTACTTGTAATTTTAGACATCGTTCTTATGTCACAAAGTTTTGATAGACCAGGCTCTTAAAGAGTAATACTGAATTACCCTGTGGCTTACATTCCTTAGCTGCTGAATAATCCGTGTCACCTTTTCACCTTCATGAATGGAGAACAGGATCTCTGAGAACAAGGAAACGATGTGGGAGAAAAATTGTGATGAGAAGACACTTGTCTGACTCCCAGAGTCACCCGCCCTCGGTGATCAGGATTGAAACTCCCTCAGGCTTGTTTTCTCTTTTTTTTCTCATTGTAGAAGAGAAATAGAAGGGAGGGGCGAGAGAGAGAGAGGCCACAGGTGACCTTTTGGATTATCAGTTCAATGCCTGGGGTGATTGAGTGAGAAAGAAAGAGGGAGGGAAGAAGAGGAGAGATGGGGATGCATTGGAGTAAAGGTAAAGGTGTGAAAAAAAGGAGCGATGTGTTCATTTCCTCTCCGGTCTGCTTGGTGGCTCCAGGCAGTGGATTTTCAGCGTGGCCTCACGTTGTTGCACATTGTCTTGTCACTGCAAAGTGTGTGAAAACTCCGCCCACAAGGAGCTGAACGCTGAGGGGAAGAGAGGAGGTCTCAGTGTTAACACTTTACTATAAAGTGCCCAAAATCCTGAGTAGTCACAAATGAATGAGAAGGAGCGAATCCAGAAGTACATTATTACTTTACTTGAAGGAACACAAAGATACTTCTTCATACATGAGAAAAATAAGTGCTTAGTGATATATATTTCAGTGCATATTTATCATCACACACACTGAATTGCACCTACATCATGCTCACTGAAAATCAACCCAAGACCTTGTAACCCAGGCAGTTTCCTAAAGTCATTGCATATAAGTGCAATAACTGATTTGCATGCTGCTAACTTTCTGCACACACAAGACACTTGATCCACTTTATTTCTGACTATTTGTTTCTCAAAACACTTTGTTGTAACTATTTATGTATGGTGTATATATCCCTTTTTTCCCTTCCATTTTAATTTTTCATACTTCATATAGTAGATGCTCAAGGTTAATTATCTGAATCTGTTCTTGTATCTCCTTTGCTGCTATTATATTTCAATTCCACCAGTGGGTTCAGTTTACTACAGTCCTTGATTCAGATCAATTCAGTAATGTCAGTTTGCAGTTTGGCTTTTTATCAAGTAGCAGTTAGTGTCTACTACTGTCCCATTCTTCTTTAAGAAGTTTTCCAATATATTTTGTGTTATGTGTGGACAGTGAACAGTTTGACGCCTCCATTTATTCTGATAAACCTTTACTTTTTGAGCATGACATTAATGTGTGGCTGTCATACTGATGGCTCCTATAGAGATAACTGAGACGTCTTTACTCTGTAAGACCTGATACATCCTACAAGCACTGAAATATCTAATGTTTTATGGTTGTAAACCAAACATTGGCTGAGGGCAGTTAGTCATCTTGTCAGTTCAAAGCCTCAGCCCAGTGCATCATTTTGTCATTTTGCAGACATGAAAATTAAAACCACACTAGTCAGTGAGATACCACAAAATTGTGCTAGGACACTACTCAGTGGCCATAATTGAGCTCCAGTTGCAGAAAATCACTGTAATTTCTTAACGGTACATCTATTACAAAACCATGCATGTAAGAAAATTAAAGTTTTTCTCCTCAAGGTTTCCTGGGTTAATTGTTGCTTCTGATTCTTAACAAACTAAAGGTTAAGAGGAAGTTAAAAGATCCAAGAAGTCGACAAGACAATCAAGTTTTGGCTGTCTTTGATCAAAAGACAATATTTTAACTTCTGCCACACTCTCTGTACCCTCTGTGTTTTTGTCTTTGGCTCGTTTATTTTAGCACCAACATTCCCTTTTGATTGTTGTGTTTGCTCTCAGTAGGAAAACACAACAGAAAAGACCTTATTGGACCCATCCCTGTCCCGCAGACAGTGCTGTGAATCCACAGAGTGCTGAGGCCCAACATGTTTATGGCCATTATGTCTGAGCGGTTGACAGGCGCTGGAACGCCACACACAACCACACCTAATTAGAACAAGACTGTTTGACTTACTGCATTACCCTGTTATTACTCAGACTGGGTAGTGAAGGACACAAGGCTTAGTTTTAATAACTCTGCACACAACTGAGGGAAAATTTTAAGCAGTAAAAGTCAGACGAGCTTTTATAGCATTCATCACTCATGGTTGCTGCACTTTGCCTTTCCCCAATTGTCACTGTTGCTGCTGTTGGACTACTGAAGATCCAAGAGCATGAAGGCTTTTGGATGGATGGATGGATGGATGGATGGCAAGGAAAACAGATGAAATTCTTCTCACATTAACGAGATCACGGGTCTCATGAATGCACAGACACTCTCACACATATTAATCCAGATGAAGTATCAATTATTAATAGAGAGTCCCAGAGTCCCTTCAAAGATTCAACTGGCTTATCAATAATTCATGTATCTGATCAGGAACAGATTTTCTATTGGCTAATTTAATTATCTGACGAGTAAAGAGGCTTTTAAAAGGCACTGTTCTTTCTATTAAGGTAATCACTTTATTGATAAACCAGCAGGAGGGAAAGTAGAGCAACCGTCTTGGGACCATGATTGATGGATGCTGAGTGGTTTTCTTTTTTTACATTGTGACTGACCCTCAAGCTTGACCATCCCCCCTTTATGGTTTTACCAAGTCTAGTCTTACCACTGTCAAGCTGTGGTGAAGGAAAACTAAAACATGACTCAATGGTTAAATCTTACCCCATTTGGAAGAAAACATTCTTGGCACGCAACGGCAAGCATGAAAAATTAAACTACATGGTGGCCCAACAAAAACTCACACAAATTTGGGCAAGGTCACTTATTTCTCAACAGGATATCTAAATTCAGCAGCATGAGTTTCAACATTCAAAATAGGTTTACACAGCTGAACTTCTTTAGCTGATAGTACAACAGCCCAAATTATATTTTTCATTGGAGCGCAACACGTTCCCAACAGATCATTTGCTCAAACTGTCACCAAGTTGCGCTGCTCCAATCCATCTTAGTTACTTATCTCCCTTTCATCTCCTTTATCCAGAAAGGGGTTTTCATTCCGTGTTTTCACCCTTGTGATTTGTGCTGGCAACAGTGAATGCTGATCCAGTCCCTCTCAGACTGAGACACTGGTGAAATCTTTCTCCATCTGAGCAACCACACTGTGATTCTGACAAGTCTGAACAGTTTTGGGAGCGATAGAGACACAGTTGAACAGCCAATATTAACCCTGGCTCACTGGTTCCTGTGACAAGGCTTCGGGGAACAAGCGCCTGTTTCAGGCTGGAGGGTTGTGATAATAGGACTTTTGGGATCCATAAAAACTGATGGCTGCAGGGGTGTCTGCATGTCTCAATGTGTGAATCATGTTTTCTGCTTCTGAACTCAGCTTGAGCTCTGCTGCACGGTTTGAATTTGTGAGAAATGTTTCTGGCTGTCCCTGTCTTTATCACAGTCTTTAGATGTTTTTAGGCAGCTCATGAACTCACAATCCTATAGCTCATATGCTGTCTGGTTTGAATGATTTAAAAGCTACATGTTTTTGCTGTATCTGTAAAATATTAGCAGTGCTTTTTGTGTTTTGAATAGTACTCCTTTGGTGTAGTCTGCTCATCTCAACTTTAGAAATAGTTACAACATCGGTTTATTTGGTTAAAATCATTAACGCTCCTCAGTTATTTATACATTTAATACATTAATATATTATTAGTTTTGATCTTTTAACGAGATGTGTTGACTATAAGAAAGAATATTGAATATCACCAGACTTATTCTTTAAGTGGTGGACTGTCGTCTTTCCAAAGACACTCTCAAAACAAGTGTCATCTTTGACATAAACAAAGTGCCCATATGTTAAACCTCACTAAGGATTGCATCTCTACTCTTTATGAGCTCTCCAGTTCATATCAAAACTGAGACTCTGAACAGCTGCTGCTACACTTTCTCTCTGTGATGTAGCTGGGAAACCTGAGCTGTGCTATTGATCAGACTTCCACTACAAGGTTATTAGCTAGCAGCCTGATGTCTCCACATTCACTTCATGACCCTCTCCTAAAAGAAGGTGGGAGTGTGATGAATGATAGATAAAAATATACCACATAAATCTTCCCAGTAGGATTTCAGCATTCAGACACTCAGAGGCGGGGTGTCTATTTTACTTTGCTTTCTTGTTGATGACTGATAAGTCCTTTAATGCTCTGTGACCATTCCTTTCTTTTTTTATGATGTATATTCAATCATTACATAATTGATGTCTCCAAAGAATACAAATAATTCACTATGAAGTCTTCTACTAATATACTGTTGAGAAAGGTATGTTCTTCTACTGTCACTTTAAATGTTTAAACACATTGATGTGCCTTGTTTGAGACAAACCAGGCAAACTTGGATTTATTATTTCATACTTTAATGATTATCTGGCTCGCTGTACTCAACATAATTTTACTACCCTGTCACTCCAGCCTGTGGACATGGTTGTTAAACTTGGCCTAATCCTGCCTAAGGAAGAAAAAAAAAGAGAAAGTCAGACCAGTGAAAAGATAGGAGCGGGGGCGGGGGGGATGCTGAAGAAAAATATCTGAACGGCATTTTGCTAAAGCACCTCTTAAGTTGAGAAAACATAGGAGTTGAAGAGAAACAGCTGTGTGCACTGAAGCCTGGCATCCTTAGGATGAAAACACAGGCCGTTAATAATAAAAATAATAAGCCTGCTGAGTTCCTAATAAAGGGACCCTGATGAGATAATTCAGTCAAGTCAGGGGCCCTCGCTGCATCATAGGCTGCCCTTGTCACCACACCACATCAGCTCCATCACCACAGAAGAAGAGAAAAAGGAAGGAGTTGGCAGGAACAGTGGGACGGTGGGATGCTGCTGGCTTCATTCTTTGGTGCCACACACCAGCTTTACCACAGAAGAAGAAAGTTGGCAGGACGACCCAGTGTTACTCCATGGTGCCACACGTGGCTATGGACTGTACCATGTTAATGTTGGATCAGAGCCAGCAGCTGGACTGAATACTTCAGCATTTATGTGTGGGTTTATTTGTGTGTGAGTGTGTGGTTTGTGTGCATGTTTGTGTTCCTAGCTTAATGCAGAATGCCAGGGGAACCTCAAACCACCCAGTTTTTCATCCTGTCCTTTTCCTACCTCTTTTTTTTTTTTTTTTTGCCATTTCTGTCATCTGTCTCTCTCTCCCCCCTTCTCTCTTTCTGCCATCTGGCTTCAGTGAACAGACGTCTGACAGAAGAGCTTAGACAGCTCAGTCATACTGGTCTGTGTGGTGTTAACGGGGCTCATTTTATTCCTCCAAATCTCACTGTGAAAACTTCAGTGATAGCTTTGCCAATAAAGAGTTGGAGGCAGGCAATAAATAATTGCAGATTTCTTTTCCTTTTTTTATGAGTGGAGAGAAAAGAGAAAAGATCATCAGTATTATCATTGAATTTATTGTAAAAGGAAATGACTGGACCTCGATGATATTCAGGTACACTTTTAGTCCTTGCTTGTCCCTTGAGGAGTGCTTGCTGTGGCATGAGTGGCATGCAGCCAAGCTTGGCTCCATATCTGCACTGATTTATGGGAACCCAGGGAGAAGGGATAAATGAGAGAGAAGCGTATTAGAACATAAATCATCATCATCACAATAACTGCGCCGTCATAAAACAGCAGCCAAACCTTTGGTTTGGGCAGAAGGGAAATCTGTAAAGACGACAGAAAAACGAGAACTGTGAGAAAAAGGAGCGAGACCAAAGGCCAGATATGGCCAGTAAGCTAATACTGCTACGACTTGTCATGTCATCAGTGGTCTTCCAAAATTACCCTGCATGCCCTGCACACCACCTAAAATTGCAACGGTTTTGTCTGTCCTTTATTATTATTTTCAATCAAAAGCTGCATAAATGTTTTCAATATTTGCTTTAACTGGTTCATGTATTATTATGTGAAAGCAGAGCACGTATGGATTAAACCTTTTACTGAATTTTAAAAAATCCACTCATTCACTAATTGCAGTGTATGAAATACCAATATTGTGAGGTAGCAGATGAACGTTCTGTCAGTATTTGGGTCCTCCAGATGTTACATTTGTTGTTATATTCAGTGTCACACTACTATTTAGCCGAAAATATTCTCGGGCTTGAGACGTCATCAACCACCTGACAAACAAAAGTAATAACATGAGCTCAGTGTGCATTATGTAATTACACATCCCTGCTCTGATGAAGAGCTGGAACTGATATGGCAACAGTGGAGTTGAATGGCCAGTGTCCCTGGGCAGTGATGGTATTGTTGTTGTGAAGACAGTACAGGGAGTTGGCCGAGGAGGAAGTGAAAACGGCATCCATCCACACTCATGCGGTACACATAAACCCACAACACATACGTGTTACTCTCGGGTATCTGTTTCAAAATGTAGTGGCCACTAGCCAGCTGTTCTGTAACCAGTCAGAGGGAGTGGAAAAGGTGTTAGTTAGTTAATGCTGTTTACTGTTCCTTAGGGCAACTCCAATGAATGAGAGAGAAACAAAGATGCTTATGCATGAGGAAACTCCCCGTGTCTGAAATCACACTATATTTAATATTACATATTAAAATATTTCATTGATCATCAGAATCACAGCTGCATGAAATGTAACAATCACTTCTAAAGTTTATTGTTTATCAAACTTGTTAACTTTTAGAACAGCTATCAGTGCACTTTAGTGCAAGACATATTTCTCCATAGCCCCAGTATAGTCTGATCATGTGGTGTTGTTGTAGAGCATAAAACAATAACGTTTAGCTCTGTGTGTTTCGTCTGATAGCCTGACCACAATGTGTGATGTCAGTATTTGGAGAGCTTAGACTGGAAACCTGTCTTTCCCTCCTCCCCATCTTTGCTCCCTTATCCCCTTTTCCCCTCGCACATATATGGTTCATGTGTTGCTGATTACCCCCAAGTCCAGGTCTGCACCCTGGGCTTCCACCTTCTCCGCTCATATGGTTTGAAGTAGCATGGGTCCCTCACTGAAAATCCCCCAACAGACATCTTAAAGCGTGCGGCACCCAAATGCATGTGCACAGGTACGTGATGTTTGTGGTTTGTGCACACAAGCACATATCCCATCCCAAATGTTAACACATGCATGTACTGTATGCAAACATAAACATATACCCACACACACAAGTGCATGCACATGTCTTCCCCTGCCTTTCTTCCCTGGGGTCCTTTTGATTGACAGTGCCTGTTCCTGCAAAGGATTATGTGGAAAACGGCGGGGTTGAGGGGCTGGGGGTTCTGGGGAGGGGTGATAGGGTTTGAGGCCATGGTGAGGGAGAGGGCTGAGGATTAGGCCCACTGAGCTTCATTAACCTGAATGTTTACACAAGCTGATCTCTCGCAATGAGACCCTTTTCCTTCCCACAAGTGTCTCCTTCAAGAATCCGCTGCCCCTTCCTCTATCCCCTCAATCCCACTGAAGTAATGAAGCACCATCCACAGCCATCAAGTCAGGCATGCAGTCTTGCCTGATAAGAGCCATGACTGAGGGCAGTGTAGTTGTAACGGAGCATTAAACAAGCGGTAGCAATAAATAAACTCAAAATGTATTTTCTATATAAAAATATAGCTATTGGTGATGCTATTTGTAAAGATTTTGCACAAAACCAAGGATTAAAATATTCAAAATGAAATTGAAATGAGAATTGTAGGCATAGTTATAGTTCATATTGTTATAGTTACGATACTTTGGGTCTGATAATGTTTCCATACAGTTTTACAGAATGGAGGTTTCTGAAAATGTTATGGTTGTTACGCTATGCAGAGAAAAACAAAGTCTGGAAATGATAGAGTGAGAGGCTGGAGGAAGCCAGTCTGCTTGTATTTTAAATGGCCCCCATCAGCCTGCTTCCTTTTCCAAGGCCAACACTGGTAATATACTGTATTCAACAATCATTTTAATGGTAAGTAAAAATAACTCAAGGGCACATGTGACCTGTGGAGATCTGTTACTCAATAATGTTAAATGAGTATGTAATGAAGCTATAATGTATTATTAAGCTATTATTCACCATTATGTTTTTTTGTTATTTTTTATTTTTTTGCTTAGCTTTGCAAACGTTTCAACAATAAATCTGCATTAAGTCTTTGCATAATGTTTCTAAAAATGAAGGCATTAACTAAATGAGTACTTTAGGTCATTGTTTTGATTTGCTACCGTAATGAAAAGAGAGGAAAAAAGAACATTTCAGGTTTTGTTGGATCCCATCTGTGGTTTCCATAATGAATGACTCTGAGGATTTCAACTAAGAGCAGAACATTTGACACTTTTGACAAAGCAGTTCCTGTTTTACTACAGCAGAATAAATCACAGATATTCTAGAAGGTATTACAAGATCATGTAATGCAAATGTACAAAGGGGGTAAAGAGCCAGTAAATTAGTGCCAATCACAAGGCAGACTTCAAACATGCCGACTTGTGCTTTTGTTGCTGCTCTCCAAGGACCCATTGAGCTGTCCTGAGTTGTGCCTGAGCTCTAAGGACAACACTGGGGGCTATTTGCTTCTCAGATTAAAGAGGCTGAGCGAGATAGCCAGCTGAGAGCAGCAGCAGTAGGAAGACAAGCTCCAGAGGTCCCC
>NW_019524857.1:117109-161218 GCF_002814215.2 Seriola lalandi dorsalis | reverse complement strand
CCCCCCCCCCCCCCGAAGAGCAGTTAGCAGAAAAGGACTGCCTGTATTGTTTAGCGTCTCCAGGAAAGTGGGTGTTTTCTCTCGGCACTGAGGTGGAAAAGTAAATTAGCAGTCCCTCTTTGCCTGGCTCTGGCCACGACAAACTGAGAATGGTGTGTCGACAGCCACAAGATTGCCCTCTTCAAAGAGTTGTAACTGAGGGGACATTGCTCATGCTAAAGTAAACAGAAAGAAATCCGGAGCTCTTACTTAGACAGGCAGGCTGTGGCATGCACTTCAAAATCGCCATCACATCAAATGGGCAGGCAGATCAACTGGAAGCTGTTCTGCAAGACGCACTTCTTTGGCGGCATCTGCCATGTGGGTCTAATTTTTCACCTTGAATGATTGTGAATGCCGTGGAAGGTCAATGTGGGTCCATGCCTGCTTGACAAGATGCTGATTCGAATGACAGAAAAAGGGAAAGGTGGGGTGGGGGGGAGGGGGGTTCTTAAGACAGAAAAAAAAAAGGCAGAAAGACAGACACAGAGAGCCAACAAGAGTGCCAAATCACGACTGCTGAGGACCAGCCGTCTACACAATCTCAGACAGGAAAGGGAATGTGGGGGGAAGAGAAGGGGAATGAGCGATTGGAGAAAGGGGTGCAGTGAGGAAAAGAGAGAAATAGTTTTTGAGGAGACATCTGGCTTTGATTAAGAGGGGCAGTGTGGACAAGCCAGCCTTTGCCGCTTGTTTTGACTGGGCTTTTCAGGGGAAGTTGATGATGTTTGTTTTTGAATTGCAAGTAGCCTGTTAATTGATAAATACAAGCCATCGACACAATGACTGAGCAGAGATTAGGCCTTTCAGTAGTTCTGGTGTTACCTATTGCTGTTTATGTCGGGTCGGTGCATGTGCAAGTTAAGGAACTGTTTCTTCAGTTTTGGCTGTAATGTGCCTTGATGTAAGATGGACATGAGCTTTATTTGGTAACTTCTTCCTTTTTTCCAGTATCTGAGAGGCTCGAAAAGCCACAGGAATTCATGGGGTTGATGCTGATGAAGAAAATAAACTAAACTGGGCTGAAATATTTGACATTATAGAAGAATAGAAAAGAATGGAACTGAAAGGATTAAAAAGGGCATGTGAAAAAACTAATGAATACAGAATAGAATAGACTGTTGAATAGACCCTTGTTTGATGGGTGTAAAACATTGCATTTCTGGAGAGAAACAGTGAAAATCTGTGCGTGTTTGCTGACTTCGAAAATGATTGTTTTTTCAATCTCAAGACGGGAGCGAAACATTTCAAAGGCCCATGCAGCAAAACTGGGATTCAGACTTCCTTTCTGTCACTTTCTTGCAGATGTATTGAGTGCGAGAGGAACCTCATGGCACAGCGTCCTGCACCGCTGAATATGAATAAACCATCAAGTGCAGAGACTCAAGCCAAGCCAAACTCAGCACGCAGGCATCACAGCAGAACAGGGCAGGAGGCCCCGGAGCTCTTACTGGCAAGCGCAGACGAACTCCACCACCTCCCTCCCTCGCCGCAAAACTCCTGTTCCCAAAGTCAATTGCCCATCAAAAAAAGATAATGGCTTTAAAAAAAACAAAAAAAAAAAAACATGATATCATCCTGCAGTGATTTTTTTTCTGCTCTCTGATTTTCAGTTATCGTTAGGCTGAGAACACAAGCATTCCTTGCAGAAGAAGATACTGTATAGTTCATGTAGAGTGAACGGGAATCCGAGGGAATACTGCTGAGGCCGGAGGGGTTTTGAAAAGTGTCGTAGGTGAAACTGGAGACCTGGAGTCAGGCCGCTTGTTCTCGGACGGCTCTGAGGGGTTGTGATGATGATTGGAAGTGATGTGTGTTTGGTAGCTCCTGCGTCTGCTTCAAGGGCAGCTGAATAAATGTGAGCAGGGTTTGAACCTTGGTCTCTGGCACAGTTAGGCAAAGTTAAACCCAAAAGTGTGTGAGGGATTGAAGAATGATTAAGAGTGGCATTTATTAGCTGACGCTGTCTGAGGGGCAACCAGGTAAGACGGCTACTTGAACAGTGCATTAGATAGAGTGGGATTGGCAGGGATGGGGTGAAACTCAAAGTACTTTCCTCTTAAATTTTGGCAGTGTATTGGACTGTTTTGAAACTGATTTTTCAGAACTATAATATTAACTGAATTAAAAAATTTGGAAGTGTATTATTGCAAAATGCTTTACGTATTTTGGAGAAAAACCCTCTAATTCATCTGTCACTATTTCAAATACACTGAAAAATTTTCCTGTCAGCTGAAAAATGCTGCAGATCTTAAGATGACTCAAAACATTCATCGTTTTAGATTTTACAGTTTACACAATAAAAAAAATATATAATTAAAGTCTACAATCATGATCCAAATGACATCTTATAGCCTAGATGTATTAATTTGTTAATTATTCATTATTTAACTTAAGCTGATTCTTAAAATGTGTTCATTCAGAGGCTACTACACAGGCTATTTTCACTTTGTAACTTTTACAGACTTTAAAACTACATTTAATTAACACAGAGCTTGTGTGTACAGGATTTGAATCTAAGAAATGTCAGGGGGTATTTTAAAAAAATAACACGTTCCTTAACTTTTAAAATGGTCTTTATGATTTGGTGTTTCTTGTAGTAAATGAATCCCATAATTTAAAACAGGACAACGCTCAGTGGCATACATTTTCTAATGTACATTCTCATCAAGCCTGACACCACAGTAGAAATGTTAACACCTGATGCAGTGGACAAGCTTGTCTTCAGGGCTGTGTTTAATTGGCTTAGAGGTCTTGAACCTCTTGCCACCGCACCTTGACAGCAGCAGCAGCACAGTCAGGGGATGACTGAAACATTATCCGCGGGATGGGAAACCTCCTGGGGAGCCGAGAACAGGAGCAACTCAAGGATGTTCCCCCTGCTCACCAAACAGAAACTCAAGAGGATCCGTTCCAAGGGTGAGGAGGAAGGTGTTAAACAAAGTATCAATATCCTGACTCTTCTCTCATATCTTCAGGACCTTCTGTCGTGTTTGTGGCCGAGTGTGATCTCATGTATGTGTGCATGTGTGTTAAAGAGAGAGAGAGAGAGAGAGAGAGAGAGAGAGAGAAAACACATTTTTACAGAGTGAACACTAATGACGAGTTTGCCAAGTGAACACAATGATGGGAGAGGGAGTAAAGGGGAATAAAATCCATGTTTTTATTATTATGTCTGATGACTGGGAGGTCTGAAAAGTTCTGTGGTTGTTATCTATAAGAGAAAGATGACAAAAAGTTCAACTCTCAGCAGTTAGTGTAGATGTGTTACTTAACCCCATCCTTTTCAGGAAACCTTTAAACATAGTTTTTGATGTTCAGTTTTAATCTGGCTGTTTGCAAATCCAGCAATTATCCAATGTAAATATAAGGACAGCTTGACATTCAGTATGCTAATAGAGGTGAATTAGACCTGTCAAGGATAATAACACTGATAATTATAACAATGTGAGTCAGAAGGTCACAATGTCACCATTACACACTGCAAAAACAGAAGTCTTTTTATTGCAACTTGAGTCGGCAAAGACATGTAAACATTTTCGTAACAACTGTATCCTTCACTGGATTCCTTTACAGCTTTCTGGAGGATCTGCCTTATCCAGATAATGAGCCAATCATTGTTGGAGGGCTGAAAACAGGTGAGTGCAGGTGAAACCTGTGGCTGTCTGTCATTATCTCATCAACCCATCAATCAAACAGAAGCACCGCCCTAAGGGCAGCATTTGCCAATAGGCACACAGGTGAACCCTTAAATCAGCTTTAATTGAACTGCTGAGTAACAAGCGTGGTTGAAAGGTGTGGGAAAGACAGACTGTTGGTGTTGGTGAAGTTTATTAGGCTTTGACAGGCTCCCTGCCAACCGTGGAGGCAGAGTGGTAACAGTCTCCCTATCATCACTTGTTAACCAGCCACAAAACAAACTATGGCTTTGTCATAAAAGAACATTATAAGTATTTACCTGCATCCTATTGCACTATTTTCTCTCTTAAATTATACCATATCAGTATATTCTCTCATTTCTAGCCTTACATAATCTTGCACAGTAAATTAAGTAAGAGTTTAATGCAGTTTAAGGCAGTAATCACAATCATTTTTCTGAGCACTGTAGGATTTTCATTTTATTCCATACCATTGCTTTTTTTCAGACCTTGCTCTTACTGCACCATGTCTATCAGTATGTTGACAGTATAACAGCACTCATTTTTATTTGACTGTGCCAAACAATGTGATTTTTGTCTAAATTTTGCACATTCCTGGTTGACACACCAGCATCTTTCTCGAGCATTATTTTGGCATTTGGACAGGCTATTAACCAAAAGCTCTCACAGACAAGCACCCACCCAGCACAGGAGCCCAATCTCTTTGGCTCCAGCCATAGATACTTCTCTCAACTCAACACTGCAAATTTATTGACAGCTTTTAAAAAATATTTACTGCCCCACTTCCTCTCCCAGCGGGCACCTAGCCTGTAATCTCCCTACCCGTTTATTAGATCATTTGTCAAAGCCTCAAGCTTTTCTTCTCTCTTTTTTCTTTTTGTCATCATCCCCTCCTTTCACTTTCTGGAAGGAGGAGTGTGCATGTACTGTATGTGTATGTAGGGAGAGAGAGAGAGAGAGAGAGAGAGAGAGAGAGAGAATACAGGGTGAGACATAAGAGTGCAATGGGCCTTGGAGATTAACTCCTTCCATGCCTTCCTTTTCCTTTTTAAAAGAGAATTTACAGCTGATTAGCCTCCACTGTAAAGACAGGCCCCAGTTCCCAGAAGGAACGCTGCTAAACATTTATGCAAGGCCAGACGCAAAGACCCTTATTAAAAACATGTGTTCTTCCAAAGACCCCTCAGAGAGAGACATCTAAGAGGGGACTGAATATAAATGCAGCAGACTGAAGGCTCATTTTCATTGTCGTCCTAAACTGGACACATGGATAGAACAAAAACTGACGCATCCTACTTTTTTTTTTTTTTTGAGCATAAGAACATTTGGAGTCAGAAAAATTGCTAATGTGACGGAGCAAAAAAAATTAGCTCAGGACAGGTCTACTAATATTAAAGCATTAGTATAACTTTTTGAGAAAGATGCTCATTTGTTTTCTTGACAAGCTCAAGATTACGATCATCGAGACCCGTCTCACAACTGTATGGCAGCAGGTTAGCTTAGCATAGCATAAAAGGCCGAAAGCATGGGAAACGGCTAGCCTCCAAAAGTAACAAAGTCTACAGTTTTCCAAATGGACTTTTGGTTAGCATTCAAAGTTAGCACTGAGCTCACCATGGCACAGCATCACCCACTGTTTCCCTTCATGTCTGTGTAAATTGAGTGTGTGTGGGCAGGAGAGAGGGAGAGAGGGCATGAGACGGTGAAAGTGAGAGTAAAATAAAAGAGCAAAAAAAAAAAAAAAAAAGTGAGAGTGAGTTTTATTATTGCTGAAGACGTGTATGGTGAGGCGGCGGCTGGCGGGGACACCCAGAACCTTAGCTACCGTAGCTGCCAGGCCTCAGCTGCTACGTGTGCTTAGTCTTCACCACGTGCCCGCAGAGTACACAAGGCAGCCACAGGTATGTCCCCATCACCCGGGGCAACACCGATCACAGCCAGGATGCTGTCAGAACCTTTTGGGTATCCCATCAAGCTAATGAAATGTGACTGAGTCTGTGCTGCCAGCGCGCAACCAATTGTTCCATTCATATAGCCTCCACTGATGTATGGAGACTTTCATTCCTCAGTCACAGCCATCAAGGAGGGACCGAGGATCATATGTGTGTGTGTGTGTGTGTATGTCCTATGGTTGTCTGTTTATACAGACAGTGAATGTATACATATGTATCTGAGCCGTGTGTGCGTGTATGTATCCATTTATCTGTTTGTGGGTTTGTGTCTGCGGGTGTTCAGTCTGGTTTGCCACAGTGGAAAAGATAATCATAAACTGGCTGATGGTGAAAATCTGTCCAGGTGGACTGTGTGTCTGTGCTGGCGAATGCATGGGTCTGCGTCTCGGCTTGGCTGGGACCACAAAAGGTCCCAGTGCTTCGCGAAGTTTGCGGTAAATAAAATGTTGAGCTGTACACTTCAGCCCAGCCGATGGATTAAAACTGTCACACAGCAGGCTGGTGCAACAGGGAAAAATGGTCCACAGTCATCTGCTGGAGGAATCATGGCAACATTACGCATGTTTTTCTTCAACAGTCATACCCTGGAAGCTGAGAGATACAGACAAAACCTGATTTCCTTGCTGCTGACTCATCTGCAGCGTTTCCAAATCCAAATGGAATCACCTAAAATAATAAATCCTAATCCTTTAAATTAGGGATTTTACTCTGATCATATAAGCAATGACAGTAAAAACAAAAGTCCTGCTCAAATTCCCTGTTTATGACTTTATGCCAGACTACATGGGGTATTTTACAGTACAAGCTATCAAAAACCTGTGTCAATATGTGGCAAAAGCTCAAGCGAGCTAATCACACTCCAAAAGGATAGAAAAATTAGTTATGGGCAATGTTTCCAACTGACATAATTTGAGCTATGTAAGATTCAACATAAACAGAAAAAGGAATGAGAAAATAATTGTGGTCGACTGGTGTGTGTGGTAACCCGTTGCAGTCTTGCATGTTGGATGTGGTGTGCTTTTTCCAAGGTTTTGGATTTCTCATTATATATTAGGTACATGAACTTGCATATGGCCTGATACATGGTGTTAGAGTTGACTGAGTACAGTGGATTGCCCTATTCAACTTAAAATCACAAATAAAATATTATTTTATATTGCAGACTTTCTGTTGGAGGGGAAATGCTGTGGTGACTGTAGAATTTGCAATGAAATTCTTGATGTTCTTGCACGTGGTATGGTATCACTTCATACACCAGAGTTATTACAGGAAATTATGAAGAGTCTTCACAACTGACTTAATATCATATCATCTCTTTATGGATCATGGGATTTTTTTTTTTTTTTGGACTGCTGGTTAGACAAAACAAGCCATTTCAAGATTTAAAACTTGGATTTTGGGAATTTGTAATTTAAATTTTTCACTATTTTTTTTGTGTTTAAAAAAACAATAATTTATTATAAAAAATAATAAGAGAAACTGGTTAAGCAGCAATGAAAACGTTGGCCAAGATTAAAGTTTTTCTCTAGTGCATGCTAAATGTATCCCCAGTGCTTCTAGGTTAGCCATTTTACAAGCAAAATAGCTCTTTAGGAAATCATTTGACCCTCTCACACTAACCCTCACCCTAACCCATACCCTTTAGATTGAAGCTAAAACCTGACAGAGGAAAAATAAAAGACCCCCCCCCCCCCCCCCCCCCCCCGATAAATATGAGTAAACAGCCCTCTGCTCTGCTCCAAATAATTTCCTTCCAGCTCTGTCCAGAGAGATATCAGGGACCAGGCAGTTTGGGTTTTCTCCTTCACAGAGCTTTAGCTCGGTTGGCTGCAGGGCTAAGGGTCCAGCTCTATCAACTAGCGCCAATGTAAACACAGCAATTCCTCCCCAATTAGAAACGCTAAATGCATTGGACTCGGTGCACTACCAGGGCTGGTTGGTGCAATTAATGCAGCCTTGGTCTCCACTGGCTGCTTCGGATGGCTGGGATGGTTGAGATGTATACAGTTTCAGTTCAAGGCCAGTCAGTGGAAGTCTGATTGGGCAGGTTGGACTCATCATGGAAGTATAAACATGAGATTGGATGGGTACTTGGTGGTTGGGGTTTTCTTTGGGTCAGCCGTGCTGGGTAGCACCACAGCAGGCCAGAAAGATATGTGTGGTAGGAAGGTCAGTCAGAGGGGGAGAGCTGAGGAAGAGGAAGCTGCATTTTCAGCTGTGCAAACTCTTCAGATTCAACTGTTAATGTAGAACAGATATGATCAGTACAGTCAGGATCTGTATATACTGGCACTGACATATTTTGGCTTCAGATTGCAGGTCAGATGTGAAATGACGTGGGTAACTTTGCCATTTGTCTATCTGCTATTTTAAGGTGTTTTGAATCTCATCAGATAAAAAACTAATGAACTACAACCTGTTTTTACAATGCTGCCTCATTTTCTAAGTTTGTGGCTTTACATATTTTCATTTTGTACATATTTGCATTTTCAATTCATATACTTGAAACTATTCCTATTTATATATAATGTACACCACAGGAGCAACATAAAACAATGTCTTACTTTTCACTAAGATTTGAGTCACTTTCCACTTATAAGATCTCTTAAAAGAACACGCTAGACAGGAAGCGTAGACCATTGTCCATTGTTTTATATCCTTTTGTCCACTGGCCATTGTGCATTGTGCATTGCGTGCTCCTGAGGTGTTGGTTTGCACTATCAGATTGGGGTGCTCCACTCTCTCAAAGATAGTTTGCTAACAGAGCTTTAACTCCATTGCCTCTAATGAAAATCCATACTAAACATTTAGCTCTGTGTGAGAAAGGGGGGAAATTCAATAAGACACATAACACAATTTATAAATTACAGGAAGAACCAATCGAACCAACAGGAAAAATGGAGAAATGTTTTTATGTTTATATCTGTTCATTTTGCCTCATTTTAAGAACCACAATAGCAGCTGCCAGTGTGTGGTGAGCATAAAGAGGTTGAAATCTATGTTCTCAGCCAAAATGAAGTACAACGTGGTGATTTTATTCAGTCTTCTTTTCCACACAGATTATCAGTCATGCCGCCAGAGATGTCTCCACTGGGGTATTCCCCAACTAATGGTCGCTTTTGGACAGCACCATCGATAGTAAACTAATCTACAGCCTGCAAGGCACAGGAAACAGATCTCATTAGCACTCATTGAACTATCTTCCAAGGAAACTTTCATCTTTAGACCACTCTGACAACAGGCCTGAAAGCCAGACTAATGTCACTTACTAGTTCTTGGTTTAATGGCGGACTGAAAATGTTTCATAGATGGATGGGCAGTTAAAGAGTGAAGTAATCTGGGCAAAGTTTACATACACAACTACAATAATGTAAGGTGGTATAGTTTAAAAGTATGAGCAAAGCCATGTTTTTGTTGCAGCAAATTGTCACATCATGATGATATTCCCCACATTTTTTCTAAATGTTTGCTTATGATTAAATTTATGGTATGATATTTTCATGCTGTACTAAAACCTTCTTATTCCCCTCAACTTTTTCTTCTTACTTTATTATATAATCCTCCTCTGATCTTCGATTGACTTGACAGTCGATTATATAAATATATGCATGTGGCATTCTGTGCGACAGGAGTGAAAAATAAATAAAAACAATGGTAAAAATATGTTGATCATAGTAATTATCAGTGGTTGTTGTTGGTAAATAGTTGCTGAGTAATTAGGTTATTATGCCTATCTTTCCTCAGCTTAGTGATAAAATTATTTTTTAAAATGGTAAATGGTAAATTTCCACTTGCTTCCCACTTCACCGGCAGCTCCTATCTGGGCTGCTTGCTGAACAGAAACTAGTAAAGTGATATTTTGACTGAGGCCTCCACACTGTGGCTGAAGCTACAAACTACAGCTGAATTTTTTTATGTTTTGGTCATTCAGCCACTGGAGGGCGACATCATATTAACCGCACATCCCGCGATGTTTGCGGCTCTCTCGTTGTTTGTTTACAACCTGAGTAGCTTTGTCCACAGTAAGCTAACGGGGTGATTAAACTTCACAAGTCGGCAGTCAAGATGGGATGTGATGGAGGCACGATCCCAAAAAGACATGAGTTGGTGAAAGGCCCTAAAAAAGTCGAGAAGGTGTGTTACGCTCGTTTCTTTTGCAGTTACCTTACCTTTCGTGTCGTTGAGGAAAGCTACCTGTAGGTTGCTAACTATTAGCCAGCTAGCATGCAAACAGTATACTAATGTAGTTATTTATCTTGAAAATGATTAAATTGTTAAATTTGTAATTGTTTTAGGCACACTATGTAGTTTGAAAGTTAAATTATGCAATGAACGGATCAAATATGTACAGGGTTTACTTGTTGAAGATTTCATGCGCACGAAGGTAAGCTAACTAGCTAGCTAACGCTAGCCTTCAAAATACAATAGTTACGGATGTATAACATTCATTAGGATGGGCGAAGTTTAATAACAAATAGTATTTTGGTTGATTAATTTATTCTGTCCTTTATCTGTCGTTTGTTGAGGTAGAAGATATATTTTACAAGAGAGACGTGGCTGTCATTTCAGTGTGGACTAATTAACAGAGTCGTTCAACACATCATTTACAATATTTACATTCATCGTGGAACATTTTTTGATTTAGGCGTTTTAATTGTGTGTCTAGGTCGATAAAAATGCAGAGCTGGCCGCCAAATGGAAGTACTGTGCCCTGAGCCAGGAAAAACTCAGACGCCCCATCGTTGCTTGCGACCTGGGAAGGTGAGAGCTAAGTGTTTGTTAATCGTCAATCAGGCATAATCAGCTGCCTTGTTACAACTGTAGAGACAAGATGGCTTGATAATGTGACACTGAGTGAAAACCTGTGTTAAATCTAACTAGAAAACTAATGAGGTTGTCACCACCAGCAGAGTCCGGCCATCCGTTTTCTGTGCCTGCTTAGATATCTGTTTATGTGTTTCTGTTATGTTTCAGGCTCTATAACAAAGATGCTGTCATTGAATATCTCCTGGATAAGTCTGCTGACAGACCCAATGCTGAGGCTGTTGCACACATCCGTGGGATAAAGGTGTGGTAAAGTCACTCTAGTCTTGTACAAAGATTCCTATTTCTAAGTCTATTTGAGTTTATTTGTGTGTTGGGGATTTATACGTCTGCATTTCTCTTTGATTTCATGTTGTTGTTTTTTTCTGTGCATGTTCATTCCTCTACTCTTTTTCCAGGATATAAAGGAACTGAACTTGACCGATAATCCTGAGTGGGAGGGAGAAAGAAGAAATGCTAAAGGAGACCGTTATGAGGATATCCACTGTGGCATGTTCATTTGCCCTGTTGTAGGGTTGGAGATGAATGGCAAGCACAGGTAAACATTACCAAGTAGAAGGGATTCAACTTAAGAATAATCAAAATGCTGGTACACAAAAGGTCAATTATGTGCACCTGTTGTACTGTAGTCTAATATTTTCAACTTGCTCAGGTGAGACTTAATTCATAGACTCTTTAGATTCTTGGGGAGCGCACTGTTGACCACATGATGTCATTAAAGTAACATCATCTTCATCAGTGTGTTCTCTAGAGATATCTGTGTCTAACATGAGCTGTGTCTTTATTCCTCTGTTTAAATTATATTCCGTGTTATTCATAAGTAAGGTATGTATTGTGAAAACACTGGAAGGCTCTTATCAGTTGTTGTTACCAGTATCAAATCTTTCGTCCACTGGTTCATATTTAACAGTGTTAAAAATGCACCACATTTCACAGAAAGAATAGAAAAAAGACTGGAAGGGTTCAAGAAAGAAACATTTTCTTATGGTTTTGTTTTGTTTATATTCCCTGATATTTCCTTTTCAGGTTTTCTTACCTGCATACCTGTGGCTGTGTCTTCTCTGACCGGGCCCTGAAGGAGGTCAAGACAGAAATCTGCCACAAGGTGAGCATTATTTAGTTCTGTCTTTCCCTGTCACCCCTGTTCTTATCACTTTTATGTCCATGCATTTATACTGACTTTGTAGGCAGTATAAAAATGTCACAGACATGAAAGCACTTAAATATTCAGAAAAAACACTCCCTAAAAATGTACATTGTTTATGGACTAGTTTTACTCATGAAAATATGGAGATATATTTGAGTTTGCAACAGTTGATGGATTAGTAGTTTGCCAACTATGAATCTTTTTACATTTTCCTGATAGATTTTTAAACTACTCTTCCATGCAGTTGCTCCCCATTACTGTTAGTGTTTGGCAGTGGCTATGATGCTTTGATTCACACATAGAGTTCTTAGTGCTAATGCTTTGCAAATAAGCAAATATCACTGTAGATAACACACTACCGGTGTGGCATGGTATCAGATGATAAAAATAGGGTTTCTGACAGTTTGAGTCTTACTTTTGAAGAAGAATACTGCTGATTATTTCCTGTCACTGTTGATATGTCTGTTGAAGGGAAAGTATCGCACTTAATGAAAATAAAATCACAGTTTATTTGGGGATCTAATGTTCACAGTCACTCTGACATAAGTTGTAGATGATGAAGTGAAAATTACGATGAAACATCAGGTGTCTTTTAAAGAGGGAAGAGAGGTCTTTATTTGTTTAGTTGTTTACACCTGCAACTCCTTCATTAAAAAAAAAAGATGAACTGACAATAATTTTATTAACAAGTGTGTTTCAAACTGGACAACATACTCAACAATATTAAATTAAACAATATTCAATATTAAATCAAATGAAACAATATTAAATGTATAATCAGTAGTTTATTCAATACTATGTGTAGTCTAGTTGTCTCAAAGTTGTCACTGCACTTTTGCTTAAACTGCATTGCTTTACTGTAAAGTTATTTTTTTTTAATCCTCTGGCAATACACTGGCATTATACACTCTCATGATTATCAAAAAATAAATAGACAAATATATCTGTGAACAGTAGTCGTGCTACAGACGCTGGAAGTGTACAGTGCATCATCCCTTTGTTCTCAGTTCAGTTTTTTCCTGCTCACATCTTTGACATTCAGAGTCACTGAACAAGTGCAAATAGTATGAACTGCATGTAGCCCGACTTTTGTTAAAGATATCAACAGCGATTTCATGCTTCAGCACTGCTGTTAAAGTAGCTGCTGCTGCTTGAGTTGCTCTGTATAGCTAGCAGCCATGATGGGTCTATGGGAACAGTTGCCTGACTCAGCACCTTGTGTCTGTGCCACTGCTCCAGACAGTCCAGGGCCTCGGGAAAGGTGTTTCTCTCAAACTTATTGGCAAACATGCTGTTCCTGTTAATGATCCAAGGCAGGTCTTCAAATCCATAGATACAGATGTCTCGTACATAATGCCCTGGAAAATGACATCAACAATTTTGGTCACGTAGATGTGTGTATTTTATTGTTACATAAAACTTATTTTTTTCCATCTTCTACCAGTGAAAGGTCATATAAAACACAGACAGACTAAACCTATTACCATATAGAGATTACATCATATGAGAGGAATCCTCCTATCAGTTCTTTTGTTGAGTAAATCTTGAGTTGCCTTAGCCAGTAAATGGTCCTGTAATCCTGTTCGGGGCTAAAGAGCCAAACATAACTAAGGCAAAGAGTAAGGAGACATTTTTATTTCATTGGACACAGGTACAGTATGAGGCATGCTAATGTTATTAATGTGATGTTAATTAATACTAGTTTGTTTTTAAGTTTCTGAAAATATACTTACTCACATAACAGATTCTAGATGACATTGTCATAGTATCAAGAATTAAACTAGACCATAGATAAGCCTTGTAGTACAGATATTGATCATTAAAATATTACCTCCAATAATAGACATGTTCTACTGTACTGTACCTTTGCAGCCACTGTGTGTCCTTCCTTCTTGATCCCTCCACTTGATTGCCCGAATGTCTCCAGCCCAACCTCCATCTATGTGGCTGCCTGGAGCTTCTGCAAACACATAACCAGATGAAATGAATAATTAGTATGTAATTGAATTCAAAGGATTTAGTTAGCCCTGCGTGGGAGGTGGCCCTGGATGTTTCTCATAGAAAAGCTTAGGGAACCGGCTGTGTTACTGCTCTTTATCCATGCTCTTTGTCCAGAGGTTAACCACATGTGCATTTGCCTAGTCAAGTAAAGTATTCCTTTTCATGGAATCTTTTTTTTTCTTGTAAAACTAAAACTGGCTGTTTGAAACCACTTCCTGTAAATCGTAAATGTCATGCGCCTCTTTTGTGTAGCTTCTTCACCACACTACTTAAGCTTTCCATTACCTATATAGAGCAGTGCACAACCACTTCCTGAAGCTCCTCTATGAGAGGCATCCAAGCAGGGCTAGTATTTATTGATCAAGTATGATTTTTCAAATGCAGCCCCCAGAAAATCACAAGCAGAAACACAAAACAAACATGTCATTAGCTTCACACTAGCAATCCCAATTAATGGAGAAATGACAAGGTCTATTGGCCATCAAAAGCCATCAATATCAATACTGATATCCGTTAAAGCCTATGAGGGTTCAGAGCAAAAGCTATAGGGTTGATGTTAAGAATGGGCTAAGGTCTGCTGTATTGATACCTCAGGACAGTTATATGTTTGTTAGACTTTACTGATTACCCTTACACTTAGGGGAAATAACCCCATCTCATTTCAGTCACCCTCTTTACACACCCAGGGGTTCATTTGATTTCTTTGGTCAGTTCCATAATCAAGTTAGGGAATATTTGCACCATGTTGCATCGATTGTGTTTCTGTATCTTATGTCTCCTTGTGTTATATCATAATAACGCTATTAATAATTAATAGTTTTGTTTTTTTTTACCAAGATTTGTCCTGTAGAACTTAGAAAAAAGGTTACATCAGCACTAGAAGAAAATTGCTGCATGTCTGTATATCCATTCAAAACAGACAGTTTACCTTTGACATGGTTGAGTGTCACCCAGTAGTGCTCGTCTGGACTGAATGTGTCCTTGGACCACTCCAAGAGGTCGTGGGCTATGGGGCTTTTCAGAACAAAGTCTACAAAGGCCCTAGTGAGAGCATAGTAAGCTGTTCCAAAATACACTTGCAGATTGTGTGGAGGAGGACCTTTCTTCAGCCCCAACCCTTTCCGAGCTACATGTGACCCCATGATCTCCTTGTGCTGGAGCCGTGTCCTGTACCTCATGGACACCGGCTGCTTGACCCCAGGTGTCATGTTTCTGTCCCTCCACTCTTTGCTCTGCATGTACTGCACCAGTTCCAGGTTGCTCTTGACAGGGAAATCCTGTCCACACAGATTCACCACCTTCCTCCAGCCTATCTTGGACTTTGCGAGATCCTTCATGCAGTTCAAATCTGCTTTCAGGCGAGAAAAGCCAGCGTAGGTCACTGTCTCGCTTTGGCTGGAGAGGAAGGTGTTTTGGAAGCAGCTTACTAGCTTCTGTACGGCCATCTGGTACTCCCATGGAGCCTTAGCATCCACATGAATACAGTAGACATTTTGCGGCATGTAAATGGCCCGCAGCAATCGCACAAAAAGCTCCAGCTCTTTGTGAACGGTCACAATGAATGCTAAAGGGTATTCTTCCTCCTCAGGGCTCAGAGGTCTTGTGATGAAGTGTAGGTTTTGGGTCAAATCGGGACACTGCAGATGACTATTGAGAATATAGCTTTCCACCTGCAGAAGAGATATATTATCACTACAACTGTTACTATCTTACTTGTGGAACAATCTTTACTGGTATTAGTCAGCATACTTACACTCAATAATGGATTTGGAAAATTATTGTATTGGGTTAATTATTTTGTAGTTAAACATTTGTTTTCAGCACGTCACTACCATAGAATCTCATTTATGTCTGTTCTCAAACATAATGTGCAATATGACTGACAGGCTTGTGCTGTCATATCTTCTAATGTGCCAGTGCTGTACAGTTTCTGTCCAAATTTAGCACCTACCCACGAGTGCTGAATACTCATGTAATAATGTAGTAATAACTACTGAGTACTCATGATTTGGGACGTGAAAATTGTTGACGCATGTCGTGGATGGTGTGTTCCCAGCACAAGAGAGCATCTAGTTAAGTTCTGTGAATGAAAATGTAGTCCAGAATTCTCTGTGCATTTCATTGCTAACAAATGTTTACCATAGATTTTTGACATACATTTTGCATACAAAATAAAATCGAACATACCTGGCAGTCACGGTGGTACCATTCTACTCCTTCATCAGTGCCAGGTAGAAAACTTTTACATTCAGTGGAAAAGGGTCTACAACTTGATGGCTCTAGGGGCTTGGGCTCTGCTGGCTCTGTTGTTGTTATCCTAGCCCTCAAATAAATTACTGAACAAATAATAATACTCATCCCCAGGCACAACAAGAAGCTGCATTTTGTCCCCTCAAGCTGGTGCATAATAGCCCCACTTCAACTTATCCAATCAGCACCACCACAGATAAAACTCCTGCAAGAAAGACATGCAGTTTGGTTATTTGCAGAAGGGTCCTGTACTCCTGAGGGTTATTAAATAGGGTTAAATATGTAGGTTAGCACAAATTGATGAAGCCGGCGTTCAGCTCAAGAATTGTAGATTAGTGTACCAGTTTTAGTCTGTTGATAATTGATATTTGAGATGTGACGCATAACTGGCAGCATGTTGTCAGTTCTTTCTGAAACGCAGCATTTAATAGTAGCATTCTTGAAATATATAGCATTATAACTTATCTATCATAATGGGATTTTTATAATCATGCCGTGGAATAAATTTCACCCATAGTGTCTCTACTTTCTGCCACAACTGAAATGCAAAACAAAACAAAACCAATTAAAGGAATCTGTACATGAAGCTTTGACAAAACATAGGAGCAAGAATAGAGAGAATTGACAAAGTAGAACACTTATAAACACCTTTTAAATACTTTAATTTCTATTAGGACCATGAATTGAAATGTTATAATGAACAGCTAGTTGATCAATCAATTGGTTGAGCAATAGAAAATGTTATTTAGAATTTTTAAATAATCTGTTTGTTTCATGTTATTATGAAATTAGCATTACATTTTACAGGCATAATTAAAATACTTTGTGGGTCGGTAGTTAAAAATGGCTATATTTTGTTATTTAATCATTTATCAAATAATTGATGACAATAATTAAAGCGATTAAAGCCTCATTTAAAAGACACCATACAGACTCACTGAACAAGTTTGGCAGAACATCTGAAAACTCATGTAAACTTTAGGAGCCACATGTGCAAGGTACAACAGAAAGCATTAAGTAAACAAACAACATTTTTGAGAGATATGAGGACACCCAAAGGTTTTGAAACTGACTTCAGAATAATTTAAGCGTTGTAAAGGTAGCATTTGTATGTAGCTGTTTACAGTCCTCCTTATACTCAACATTATGCATATTTTGCAATGTTGCTTTCACCAGGGGCTGTGAGTGGTTGAGCTCATGTATAATTCAGAAATCTTTGTATGGGCAGGAAAATGGATTTGAAACTCCAGTGGTCCCTTCATAGCAAAGACGCTCAGGGCATCTCTCATGACTGGTCTTGGTGTTTAACTGCTCTTTAACCCCCCTTTGTTCTTGAGAACAGCACAGAAGATATCTATAGGGGGTTGCCATGGAAATGTGTATGTTTCTAATGTTCCTTTTGAGATGCGCCCCCACCACCACCACCACCACCACACAACCCAATCCTTCACTGAGAGAAAAACCAACTACTCCTCAGCACGTAAATGCAGTAAGAAATAGCTTGCTGCTTTATTGTGCTCAGTGTTTGTAGTCAGGGATTCTTTTTTGTGCTCAGCCAGAAACCGTTTGATCGTTGCTTGTGATAATAATCATTTCACATTCATTTTGCGATTATATCTATCTGTCATGTTTATGTCTGTCTACATCAAAAATGTAAAGCTCATATCAACGCATCACATGTAAACACATGCAGATACAGTATGTAAAGAAAAATGCAAAAGACTGGGCAGGGTTAGCATCTTACCTCTGAGGCAGTTCACTTTGTAGTACTTATGATGAAGAGATAAAACATTAGACATCAGTGCCTGTTCTGATCATTGTTGATCAAACTGCTACTCCAAATGTGTTATTTCAATCCATCCAGGGTCTGGCAGAGTTATATCCATTGGAAACATCATCAACAAAAACAGGAACAGCGTCAGGAGTAGCTTTTGTTATCTGTTCATGCTAAACTTATCACATTTGTTTCGTTGTTGTCTTTGGCAGTGAGAGACCCAGGAAGCTGCACTCTCTGAGCTTGAGACCGTGCCGGAGTACGACTGAGTGTGTTTTTTTTCTCTGGTTGTATTCGTTGCTGATTAAGTCGCCTCCCTACAACAGCCCCATGAGATTAGGGCCGTCCCCGCTTGGTTACCAGCAGTGATGCATACACCTGACACACAGAAACACGTCACACACGCTCTTTCTCTCTCCCTAAGGTTTTTTTCCACTCTCCTCCCCCATACAGTTTCCTACTCACTGGTGTGTTCCGTCTTTCCTATTTTTTTCTTCTTGCTTTACATTATTTCTTTCTTGGTCCCCTTTACCTCAGGTTCCTTTCTTCTTTTTTCTCTCAAATGTGTTAAGTTGCAGTTCATCTCCCCAGTCGCGGGTGCACATGTCAAATTATCCAGAGTGTCCCTCCACTGAGTACTCGCTCTCCGCCTTGTTCAGCTTCTTGTCGTCTGTCAGGTGGCCGGTTTAATGTTGAAGCAAGGTTGTGGTTGATTTGCTGACTGACTTGACAATAAGGTGCCCAGCTCACCGGTGGCCTGTGTCATTCGGGTAATAGCAACAGCAGAGCGACGGACTTCAGAGCAGCACCCACAGAGTTTATTTGCTGCCTGGTCAGCTTCTGAGATTATCCCTCTTGTGTTGAACAGAGCACATGGCCGGAGTTCACACCCACTGAGCCTGCATTACGGCCACACAATAGATCCCCTGCTGGTAACTCAGGGGTTTAATATTTGTGTTTGTATATGGCTGTGTATTCCCTTCTTTATGAAGCAGTCACACAGCTTGTGTTAGTATCATTTTTGACTAATATACAAAATTTTGAATTTGAGATTTTTGCCATCTTTTGTTTTAGGTTGGCCTGTCTGAGAAAAATGCAACTATGAACAACAATTTACAAACTGCGCTACATAAATTAGATGTATCCTGGTAGTAAAATACCCAATAATGTACTGGTCAGTAAAACTGGACTTAATAAACCTCATCAAGAGCAGAGAGCAGGGCAAACCCAGTCAGCTAGATCTGTGGGAGATCCATACCAGGAGGATTTTTAGATTTTATAGAATAGTGGATTAAAACATAATGAATTTAAAAATAGGTCTACATTATTTATTTATTGAACATACATTACAGTGTGACTGTAAAGCGCTTCAAACACAAGATTCATTGACTGGATGTCATTGGTCATTAACAGGTTTCTAGCTTATCATAGTCATGTGCTTCTGACTGTACTTCTATCTGGGTTAAAGAGCATAGTTACAAATTCCAACAATTTTGGTGCAACGCTGTTAGAAGCCCACACATTACGTCAATGTCTTTTTAAGCAACTTACTGACTTTGCCTGTTCAGATATATAACTGTTCAGCACAGAGTATGCTTACATATTTATTTTTTCCTGAAGAAATGCAGCTGTGTTTAGAAATAGTTTGACTATTATAATATTTGTTTTTTCAGTCTACCTATCCCTGCCTCAGAAACCTCATAATCAAGAGTTCCATCCAGCAGGATAAACAAATCATTGTTTTGCAAGTGAAAGTAGGAGTACATCCCCTTGCCTGTTTTGCACCTGAACCTTTTTTAAGTGCAGTTTTTGTGCTTTTAGCCTGATCGTATGTCATGTTATGAGATTATGTGTTTTTCAAGATAAACGTTTTTTTTTGTTTTGTTTTTTTTTGTTTTTTTTTAAGAGGAATACATCTTTAAACTTGCCTTACGCGCAAATATATATATTTGAAAAGTTTATGTTTCAGGGTATGGGTCAGGAAAAATCCTGCCATGAATAAAATGCTCAGCTCACTCACACACTGTAAGTGGAAGGATTTAACACAGGACTGTTCAAATCAGAGGCATTTAGCTCAATTATGCGTCCTGTGGAACAATTCTTCCTTTTATGGCACAACCTGTGTTTCAGTTAATAACAGAAGTTTACATCCATCACGAACAGGGCATTTCAATGACAATCATAATATAACAAATACATGCTTTGACATATAGGAAATGATTGAATTGATATTTATTACAATCAGCTTTGTTCCACTGTAATTATATATAAAAAACACAATATGATTGTATCATGAATTGCAATATGATTACACTGAAAGTTGGTTAATGCCAATACTGAATTATCTACCAGGGCTTATTTTTAGTCATTCAGTTTTTAAATCAGTGGAGGAAGTGTTGTCTTACATTTCTTACCCTTCAATTTTTAAACATAGATGCCGACTATGAACTGCCTTTGCAGTTGTTACACAGGTTTTCCTATTTTGCCGGTCACATGCAGTGTCTGTTAACTGGGGTGTCATGTCTGTGCTATAGTGTGGGGACCCATTTAAAGATGAGGATATCATTGTGGTCAATGGCACCAAGGAAGAGGTGGAAAAGCTGAGGGAGAAGATGGAAGAGAGGCGAGCCAAAGCTAAAACTAAGGTAACTTTTAATTATTGTTAGGTTTTGAATAACATTTGTCTAAACTTTGAAAACTTTTTTGGAATAATGTTCAACTTTTGTCAGGGACAGTGGTTTTATTGTGTAATCAATACATTTCCCTTTTTCTTTTAGAAATCAAAGAAGAGCAAAGCAGCTGAAACTGTGTCCACACCATCAGAATCAAAAGGTTTGTGTAAAGCCTGGTTGAGGCGTCATTCATTTTAGTCAGACAAATCTTTGTGTTTAGCATTTACATAAACAAAAGCATGCAACTAACAAAACACTGGAGCCTTTTCTTCTTCATTTGAATAATATTCTGAACATCCTGTAGAGGAGTTGTCTTGGTTATTCAAACGTTTAACTTGCATGCAAACTCAGTAAATACTGTGAAGTTGATGATATATATAAGATGTAGAAAAGCAACATAGATCCTAACACATCTCATTTCATAATTTATCTAATTAGTAGATGAAAAAGGCTCATACTTATTAAATGTGTGGCCTTTACTTCGAAATAGCTCATGTGCTCTTTTCCACTGAAAGTTAATAATAAAGTGTATTTTTTAAAAATGTTAGTAGATACCTTTTTTTCAGGCGAGGTGGCCCCTGCCTCTGCCATAAAGCGCTGATGTTCTTAGCAGAGAGCAGATTTTCTGTGCTCCCATGAGAAAAGGTTCATATTACATACATTTTCTCTTTCAGTGGTGATGTGTCATATGTGGTTTTTAAACTATATTGGTCACATTTCATTGTCTTACTGTGTGTGTATATATATATATATTAATTTCCTCATACATGTTCTGAGAACCTGAACAGACTTATAGGTCATCATTTCCCCATTTAAGAGGTGCATCTTTCCCATCGTGACTGAAGATGTAGCGAAATTGTTTGTCATTTTTTAAAATCGGCCCTGCTTTATACATTTCCCGTGTGAAATCTTATCCTAGTTTTTATTTCATTTCATGAGTCTCATCAATAAGCAAAGAATTGCAAATCCTACAACTGGTGATTTTGGAATTGGTAAAGTGTTTTTACAGTTTGGCCGGGTGTTTATGAATCTTAGATCAAAGACCTCCAGTATTGTGTGCCCTCAGAGAGCATTGGTGTGGTTTCCTGTTTAGTTTTCCAGGACAGCACAAGGCTCTGAGCTCACAAGTGAACAGGGCATTTGCTGAGAAACACCTGATGCATTTTTGTTACTCAAATCAAAACTAAAGCTTCAGTGAAAAAAATTACACATAATTTTTTTCCTGACCATAAGACAAATTATGTTGACTATTTGAACACAACATTGAATTATCCTCTGGCTTAATCGGATTGTCTGACTCTGGTTTCTTCCTGCAGATGACACACAGTCTCCTCAAGTGAATGTAGCAGAGAGCAGCTCCAGTTCGGACAGCCAGAGCACCTCGTCAGGTAGCTAATACTTTGCTTTGACATATACAAACAAAGATTAAATATAAACTCTACATTTGGAAGTGACAGCAGTGTTGAGCATATGTAAGGAGTCCTCTCCACCTTCAAACAGCATGGCAGTCATTCTGAAAGATTACTGTTTAAAATGGATTGTTTTGTTTTTTTTATTCTCAGATGTTACCAGATTATGAATAAAAGGATAACCTACAGTGGATATAAAAAATCTACACAGCACTGTTAAAATGGCAGGTTTTGATATATAAAAAAAAAAAAAAGAAACCAAGATAAATCCTTTCAGAACGTTTTCCTTTTTAATGTGACCTATAACCTATATAAACTGGCGCGCCTTTTGATTTTATCACGGTACTCAAAGTTTGTTTGGGTAGGAATCTTTCAGCTTAGCACATCTAGACTTGGCAATATTTGTCCACTCTTTGCAAAAAAGTTCCAGATTCATCACATTACGAGGGCATCTCCTGTGCACAGCCCTCTTCAGGTCACCCAACAGATTTTTCAATTGGATTCAGGTCTGGGCTCTGGCTGGGTCATTCCAAAACCTTAAGCTTCTCTTGGTGAAGCCATTCCTTTGTTGATTTGAATGTGTGCTTTGGGTTGTTGTGCTGAAAGGTGACATTCCTCTTCATCTTCAGCTCTTTAGCAGATGCCTGAAAGTTTTGTGCCAAAATTGACTGGTATTTGGAGCTATTCATAATTCCCTCCACCTTGACTATAGCCCCAGTTCCTACTATAGAAAAACAGAAAGCAGCCCTGCAGTACAATACTGCCACCACCATGCTTCACCATGCACGGGTGATGTGCTGTACTGTTTTTGCACCAAACATACTTTTTTGGAATTCTGTCAAAACGTTGAAACCTTGGTCTCATCAGACCATAACACATTTTTTGGGACCTTTTTTTTTTTTTTTTTTTTAATTTACCTTGGCTTGGATGTTTATTTTTGGGATAATGCATGAGATTATCATCACATGTAGGGAGCAACCAGTACTTCCTCAGCTCCTTTAATTTTCTACCCCTCTCCTGGGTCACTTTAATTGATGGTAGGTGTATACCACTATTTAACATGAGCTTCAGTGTGAGTTGTTGATTCTGACCACAGCCCCAGTCATAAGAGGGTGTTCACACTGGGTTGCAGTTTGTTTTTCACTTGAATTTTATAGGGTATGGGTCAGACTTAATGTGGAAAAAGTTCTGAAATTACTTATCTTGTTTTCATGTTTGTTTCACTGTAAACATTTGAGCATCAAGTTATATCTTCAGTATGGACCTTAAATTCCAGGGAGCATTAAAAACACTTTTTCTAGGTGTCAAATCAAACAAAATCTAAGCAAAGTATGATATATTTTAATTCTTTGCCTTGTTTTTCTTTGTTCTTATCTTCCTCTTGTTGTTTTGTTTTTCCGTTTCATTTTCCATTTTACCGCCCAGATGTGCCCGGACCCTCGGGATCCTCCAGCTCCTCTAAAGGCGCAAAGTCTTCGACAGCCTCCGCCTCCAAGAGGTCCATCCAGGACATGAAGGAAAAATCAGAGGCCTTCAAATCCCTGTTCACCTCCCACAGCTCCGCCAAGCGTACCAAAGAGCAGACATCCAACTGGGTCACCCACACCCCATATCACTTCTAAGTAACTATCACTCAGTGTAAAGACCACCATTTTTAGATTGCTCCAGAAAATGTGACCCATTAAATACCAATTACTGATAAATCTAATTCTGCATACCCAGCTCCAGAAATGCACATTACCCACATGACCTTTAATAATATCACCAATGTATGGGCTCATTCCCAACTTGTCTCTTCAGTCCCAAGTAGCTCAGTGTTTACATGTTGTGAACATTTTGTTAATAGCTCCCCAAGCTGTTCAGGCGCTTTGTTTTGTAACCTAATTCCTCCCCCATGTATTCTCTTCCATCAGTGTGTTCTCAGTCACAGGTGCTTGGAGAATTGATGCTAGGGTGACTTCATCATTTCTGTCACTCTGCTGTCTCCTAGTGGACAGACCGCAGCTTTTTAAAGTGTGATCTCTAAATGGTTGAAACTATCACAGAAGTGATGTGAGTGGATATATACAGGCTTGATCTCACTCTTCAGTTGAGATGAAACATCCTACTGGGTTCTACCTGTCTTCAAAGACTATTGTCTATGAACACATAATGTGGGTTTCTTCATAAGTTCTACCAGAATGAGCTTGGCCCTCATTCCTTCTTTGTAGAATATATTTCACAAGTTTTGCAGAGAACTCTGAAGTTATTTTTTTTTTCAGTCTATCGGTTATTTATAGCAAGATGATAAGAAACTTGAGCATCACAAGCTTCATTATTTTCAGTTTCCTTTTCCAAACAAAGTGCTTCCAACTGTCTGTTTTTCTCTGGGTCTTTTTGGAAGACCTTTTGATGTGAAAACAAAATATGTTGGTTTCCAGTTTGTGATAGCAAAATGTGGTGAAATTGAATTATGTTCTTCTTCAGACAGTTGGAGTTTTTAAAGGAGATTAGAAATGTTTTGGTCTTCCTTTTTTTTTTTTTTTTTTTTTTTAAATGTAATGAGAAGATGTCAAAATAAAATTTCTATTCAGTCAAGTTTGATTTTTCTTAAAACCAATTTCTTCACTCTGTATTACCGTATTGTGCTGCCTATATTATAAGTACAATGCACAAAAAGTTGCCTTTATTTTGTGTTTGGCCTGTAATATAAAGCTTGGTTACACAATGCTATAAAGTGAAAAGAAGAGCAATAATTACCTGTGGTGACAGCAGCAACAACTCCCAGTTGTGCACTTCACAGGAAAATTCACAGCAAAAACAAGCTATAAAAAGTTCTGATTACATACAGCAGCTGACGTGTGTTTACATGTTAACAGGTGTGAAATTGAAATCTGTTGTTAGGTTTAGTCTTTAGTGCGTTGATCAGGAGACACCCAGCTGTCAGCATCTGCTTGGTTACTGTTGCACATATGGTCTCGCTTGCGTGTCCTTTATTGTCTTCTAATGAAGGAGGGGGGTCGAAACAGCAGCCTCTGATCAAATAGGGGCAGTGATGCAGGAAGTGTTCAGAAGCAAAACAGAACTACAAAAAATTCTTTAAGGAAATACTCAATTGACAAGTAAGAGTCCTCCAATTGAATATGTTCAGTAATATCTTTTATATTTATTCATTTTTTCTCCAGAAGTTAAAACACATTTTAAATAGACTGAATTTGCATATTCATAGATTATACCCAGGTTGCTCCAAGCATCCTAGTGATCTTGCCCCAGTTCTTCTGTGGATTTAGGCTGTCTCAGTATCTTCAGTCTCTTCATGTGATCCTAGACTGACTCCACGGTGTTGATATGAGTGCTTTGTGGGGACAAGACCATCTATGGACACACCTTCATATTCACTTAAAAGAGAGTGCATCCAAACGTTTGACTAGTACTGCATTTATATATATATATATGTTTTAGGAACACCACCTAGCTATGTTCAGTTTTTGTTCAAACTGTGCTAATTATTTTGGAGGATGTAGTCCGTATACTGTTGAACTGCAGTGTGTTATGTTGACATGTGTTTCTATTATATTGTCCACCACATTCATATCAAGCAGGGAAGGCTAAACAACAGACACACCTTTGTATTCTGCAATACAGTTCAACAGCACCACAAATTGCTGCCTCCACCTAACAATAGTAAAATATATATGTGTATATATACATATACACATATACCCATGCTACATCAACAGTAATCTACATCTACAGTCAGTAAAACATTTGATACAGCCCAGAAAACAATTGTGCCACTAAAAACAGCATATATGGTGACTGAAGAAAAAAAGAAGAATAAAATTAGGTTAAAATATTTTTTTTTAATTGCTGACCAAAAAATTGTGCAGAAACTTAAATATCCCCTCTCCATTTGACATGGCATGAAATAAATTCAAACTTTCTGATTATTTCCAGGTTTATATGAAAATTGAGATTTTTGATGAAGTCTCAGACTTTTTGACCTCACTGTATCAGCTCCACATGTTTTGCGTTAAATCTTAATCTAATAGGTAACAGAACTACAGCTGCCAAGTGTAGTCCTATGTAGTGGAGTAAATTGTACATTGTTTCCTTCTGAAATGTAGTGGAGTGTAAGTGCTGTATAAAGTGGCATAAAATGGAAATACTCAAATAATATACAAGTAGCTCAAATTCGTACATAAGTATAGCATTTGAGTAAATATCCTGTGTTACATTCTACGACTGGATAGGCCCATATGCATACATGACTGTCTATATATGCTAAGATCAGCTAGATCCAAAGTAATACTGACCCTTTCTAAATCGAGAGCAGCCCTGTGGTAATGTGAGGACGCAGCCACTAGGTGGCAGCAGAGGCGTCCTTATACTACCTTCTGATTTTATAAACTCAAACTGTGGCCCAGTAAAAAAAAAAACTAAACAAACGGAACATACAAAGGGGAGTCTGCCTGCTTCTCATTAAATGTAAGTTACACCATAAATAATCCAATCACTGTGGCTGAAAATTTAAATAAACACTGCATCCTCTTGTCCTCATCCAGCTGCAGTCTGTGACATGTTTGTTTGTTTGTTGTTGATGTATAGGCTATCTTCCCGCACACGTTTACATCTCTGAATACAGTGGCATACAAAGAAATAATGCATCAATAACAAGAACCAAAAAAGCATTTTTTTCTCTCTCTATTAGTTACCATAGAAACTGCGCAGGAGCAAAGGCAAAGTGGTTTTTTTTTCTAACGGCCCTTTCGTTTGTTTTATATAGCCTATATATCAAGCACAGAAATGGCTTCATGAGGCCCGAGGACAGAATTTCTGATCTGAATGGATGTTTGCAAAGATATACTTTCCACAACTCAAAAGTGAAGCAACTATGGGATGTACAGTTAATGAGTGCATCTGTATGTCGAGGTTTGCATTCACCAAAACAGAAATGCACATTTGTAATAAATTGTAATAAGAGCTTGTATGAAATTCGTTCAACTGTCATTCGTTACGACCACACAGCGTAAATATTTGTAATTCAAATTGAGTTAGGAACAGGCCTAACTGTTCGCTTTTGTTTGTGTTTTTCAAAAAACACAAACTCCTACATGCAGCTGTTCTTTTCGCAATTAAGACAATAGTTTTATAGACTTTGGAATGAAATGAATGTTTTCAGAAATATAAAAGTTTCAATGCACCGTTCACGCACCGTTGTTTCCGTCGTTTCCCCTCATTATCTGAAATTACATTGTTTGATGAGACTATTTTAAAGGCAGGTGTCAGGGCTGCAGATCAGAAAGGTGGGGTTATTTTTTTAGAAGGAGATATGTAAGCTACTTTCTCAACCACATAGCAAAGACTCTTTGATCTGTTCATTAGTTTAAGGTAAAGTATTTGGAGATCAGATAACAAGAGGCATTTTAGGCCTTAAAAAGCTTCAGTGGCTTTTGAAAGCAGATTCTTTTGGTCAGCCCGAGGCGATGTGGCTTTGGGGGTGGAATTACCTCATCTTGAAATTTCCCCACGTCTTTTTTCACCTTTTTTTAAAAAAAACTGTAACCTCTATGACATTGTTTCTTTTTTACTCAACAATAGCAGATAATTATGAGATTAACCATAGGCCTAAATTTTTGGCCTTGGTCTAATCCTATGAGTCATGTATTTAATAAGATATTTTCAAGTATATAATGGTTTTTAATACATTGCGTTCTTTTTGTCACCGTAATCCATTTGAACATCTGTGTTGCTTTGTTTAAAACAGAATAAATGCTTTGTTTTGCTTTTTTAATCGAGGAAGTATAGATGTATTGTTTTGATTTACCCCACTCAGGTGTATTACAAAGGATGGCGCATGCGCGCTGCGCGACCATCAGGTGAAGTCGCCAATGTAAAACCTCTCCTGGTTTCACTCATTCGTTGCGTCTCAGTGGGATTGCTGCGACTGGAGCCTTTCAGATGTCTGTGCTGGAGAGGATAGACTGGAGGGTGAGTTCACTCGTGTATTTTCCCTCTTACAGCTGATTTAATTTAACCCAACCTGCATCATGTTTATCGCTTTTGCTGCTGAGCGTATATTTGTTTTATTACTTTCCACGATAATCACCTGTTTGTAATCGCACGGCGCCGTGTGCGCTTTTGAATAACCTGTGATTAATGTCAATAAGGCCAAAGCTGTAGCCTATTCTCTCCAAATCTTCCAGGAGATTTGGTTTGAGGCTCCTGATTACAAACCAAATATGCTCGTTTAAGGTCGAAACTTAAAAAGGCTTTCCTTAAAATAATAGTCCGGTTGGTTTTTTCCTCTTAAACCATTTCTACAAAAACACATAAAACACAGTAGAATATAGTATATTTCAACTTATTTATTTGTATTAAAACAGAATACTATCACAGAAAATAGTCCTGCAGGAAGAGCGGGATCATGTGGGAATGAAATGCTGTTAAAGTCATTATGTTCAGTGCTAAGTGATGCATAAGCTACTCTAATATAGCCTATGTAGCCTTTTTGCCGTAATATAGGTTAAACTATATAGCATAATATAGGTCATTTATGAATCTAAGTATTATTGTGACCTTTAAATGTGTGGGATTTGTTGGTGTTCAGTGTAAATTGAAAGCTAATTTTGTTGGCTATTTTAAAGGGATTTATTGTAAAAAGACACGTCAGCCTCTTTTCTTAAATATGGACACTATAGAAAACCAATTGAAAAATCACTGAGCAGAACTCCTCCATTGATTTGTGTGATATTTTTAATTTTGTTCGGGTATGGATCCATTTAATCCATTTAATCTTTACACCTGACATCAGATGAGCCGGTTGTCACAGTGGTCGACTGTCATTAAAATGACAAGCTGAGCATCAGGATTGTTGAAAACATCACCGTGAGGCCATGCGTGACTAACTTCCTTTAGGTTTGCCCTGTGTCTATTCCAACGCAAAATAACATTTAATCAGCGCGCATTTCTCTTCTGCTTCGCATCACAACAAGCCAAGGACCAACATGCAAAAAAAAAAAACCAAAAAACGATAATCCTCAGTGGCCCATGTCCTCTTGTTCCCATGCACAGCCGATCATCACAGCTTGGGTGGACGGACGCCACAGGCTGTTATCCCGAAAGACAAAGGTCTGTCCATTAATCTCAAAAATTATAATCTGACATTTAGTACTCGTCAAATTATACAAAACTAATTACTGAAATTACTCCAAATAGTCTAATGAACATAGAGTTGCCTATATTAATTTCTGTTTCGGAGGGAGAAATACACACTAAAAAAAAAGAAACTAACATTAAAATAGCCTAATGGAGAGTTAGGTCGTTATAATTAAAACAAGAAGAAGAAAAACATCTTTTGTCTTCTTTTCGAGATTTGATGCATATCAAAGCTTCAAAGCAGCCTTGTTTTGGACATTGCAAGGCTCCACCAAAAATGTAAATGAAGTTAAGAAAGAGTTGTTTGTTGAGCTCCTTTGAGCTTTAGGGGTTTTTGAGAGACTGGTGCTGCTAAGCCCTCGGGCTTATTGCGGTTTGGAACAAGCAAACACCGCTGTGAAGCACCGACATTAAACTATCATGGTTGTATTCGAATGATTATTATTCTATTTGGGCATTCAGATCGGAGAAATGCATTATCTTGATAAAATGCTGATTTGCAGATCAAAATCGTCTTAATCCATTTTGAGTCGGTAAACACGAACAACACAAGGACTTACTCAAGTGACATGTAGGCTATAAAGATGTAAGTTAAAGTAAGAATAAGAATCATTTTAAAACAATGATTATTGTAAAAAATAATGCTCAATGTGATTATGTGTAATTATAAAAGACTGAAATAATTGCAGAAATGCTAATTATTTAAAGTGTCATAGCTGGATTTTAACACCAGTTAAAATAGGGTAAATAAATAAATAATAATAGTACTACTACAACAACTACTACTACTACTATCACTACTACTTCTTCCACTACCACCAATAATAATAATAATAATAATAACGTGATTATATGTTATTAACCTAGCCTACTTTATAAACCTCATTACCTCCGACCAGTGAAAATAAAGGTAGCCTGTTTATTTATCACAATATTGTCGTCTAACTAATTATTGAGAATACTATCAAAATTCTACAATAGCTGGAACCTTGCAATGTGATTGGCCAAGAGGCATTCCACTGAGCGTCACAACTTCACCATGAGGCACTTGGTAACTATAGCGACCCCTCAACGCAACAATATTAATCCACGTTTTGCTGGTTCTGACACATAGCCTAGACCTACCGTCAGATCGAACTCGTCATCACAAAAAAGAAGTTCCTACATTTATTATGTTTTTGTTTGTTTTTACAGACCGGCATCATAACTATAAGTTGTTTCCTTAATAACTGGGGGGATTATTTCAGTGCGATAGGCATCGATCTCGGTGTGTTTATGAGGAATATAATCCTGAAATAGAGCCATACAGGCGTCCTCCTTTCAAATTCGAGGAGACAAAAACAAACACGGTAAAACAAACCATGGTGGTGAGAGACTTCCCTCGCTGTAAGCCACGATAAGCGGGATATAGAATATTCCCTTGGTGTAAATATCCGACACTGTACAGACGGACAGGATTCTGATTGGACCCTTGTCCCGCCAATCAGCAATATTTTCATTTTCCCCTTCCACACGCAGCTGCATCATCGTGCAGAGTGACGCCCACTCCCAGCGGCTGTGCAGATATAGTAACAGTGCCTATGATTGCACCAATAAGACTGAACGTCGCTGTTTTGTCCATAAGAGGGAGTCAAGTTTCTTATATGCACCGTTTTCGCCCACTTCCACAACAGAACCACAGAGCACATTGACCGGAGAGTGGGGGGATATTGCTTGACAACGATTATTTTCTGCCATAGCGGCTGTGGAGGCTCATATCTGTGGTCGGATAGTCAGTCGGTCGGTCAGTTCGTCCCTTCAGCCTTCACCCACAACTTCGCCTCTTCGCCGCAGCCGAAGAACAAGAGGGTTCATGAGCACCAGGAAGCTCTTATTTTTTTCATACCTGGATTAACTCAAAGCCTACGATATATACTTTTTCTTTTATTCTCTTTTGTGACGGGAGAGACTTTTACTCGGTCAAAATGTTGTGGAAATTAGCCGACAACGTGAAATATGAAGATGACTGTGAGGTGAGTAACGACAGACAGGCTTGAAAAAAAGTGCCTTTTGAGTGACACTGAACGAAAGTTTGCAAATCAACGACAAGAATGGCAATGGGTTGATTTTTCTTTCATATGCTAACAATAATGATAAGATAAGATATAGGAGGATAAAATAGAAATTTTTAAACAGCCAGTAGAACAGGCGACAGCAGGGGGACAAAAGCTGCTAGTCCATTAAAGAAAAAAAAAAAGTTGAAAGGCGCCTTCAACGGAGACGCATTTTCAGAATAAATGTAGGCTATATTTCTATAACAAAAACAACAGCAATATACCCAATACTAATAATGAGAATAATTTTTACAGCCTATCAAAATTCATTTCTTCCCGAAAAGTTGCTAATAATGTATCATGCTGCTTAATCTGGGCCAGTACTAACACTCAAAACATAACCATATTTAAAAATTAAGATACCTTTATTTCTCACGCTAAAGAAGAATAGTAGAAAAAAGTATATTAATATTAAATTAAAGTATAAAGATATATATAAATTGATGCTCTTCCCTAAATTATTTTTTTCAGTGGACACCGTGCTAGTGAATGACAGGCACTTAGTTCCCTTGAGGGACAAATGAAATGTTAGCACTACCTGCCATATTGTTGTCATCTCTCTCAGCTGCCCTGTCTCTTCCGTCCCTCAGGAAAGGCATGACGGCAACAGCAATGGGAACCCTCGGCTGCCTCACCTGCCAGCGGTCAGTCAGCACCTCTACAGCCCGTCTCCCGCCCTCTCACACTCGGCCAGTTCGGACTTCCAGCCCCCGTATTTCCCGCCTCCCTACCAACCCATCTCCTACCCACAGTCCAGTGACCCCTACTCCCACCTCGGCGACCCCTTCAACATCAACTCCATACACCAGTCGCAGTCGTCGAACCAGCAGCAGCCGTGGCCCGGCCGACAGGGCCAGGATGGGCTCGGCGCTCATGCGAGGGGCGGACTGGCAAGTCAGATCCTGGGCCTGGAGGGAGGCTCATCCGGGGTGCGGAGGGAAGGGTTCCGCCGGCCGGAACTGCTACCCCCACACGCGCACAGCCTCGAATCCTCGGTTATTGGTGATAACATGGGGATGCACGACATGGGGCACGGACTGGAGGATGTTCAAGTGAGTGGATTTGATTGAGGTGATCACTCGAAAAGGGAAAGTTATGTGGAAGTCACAAAAGCTGAAGAGTGCGTGTGTGTATGTGTTAACAGTTGCAGACAGTATACATTTAGAAAAGCCATACAATCATATAATAAAAGTAAATGTATTAGCTTTGTTGCATGGTACATTATTTTAATTGCTTTAAAAATAATCAAAAGTCACTAAGTACTCATTAAACATCACTAAGTACTCATTTAACATTCAAATTCACAATAGAAATTCTATGAATTATATTTTTTTGTTTGTCTGTTTTGCATGAAAGAGGCAGAAGAGAAGAAGAGAAATTTGGATAGATTTGGAATATTAAAACTTCTAGCTTCACCATGCAAAAAATAATTTCAGTTTGCTATATCTATCTTTGTTCAATGGTGCATATTTGCTTATTGCTACTTCTTTTCTTTTTTATCAGCATGTAGATGACCACAGTATTATTATGGCAGATCAGACAGTCATCAAAAAAGGTGAGTTTACTCCATGTTTATGACTATTTGGAAAACGAGTGCAAAAGAGCAGCAGTTCTGTTAATCCGAAAGAAAAGAAAAAAAAGTTTTGGGAAATCCTGCCAGGGGTACATGTGCCTTTTGTACAGCCAAAGACAGATGCAGCAATTTAATTTTACTGTGAGGACTGTATTTTTTTTCACTCTCTTCATACTTGGAAATGTCATAACAATTACCTCTATAGTGGCATGTCAAGGCGATCAGGGCGAGAGTACAGCAAAGGAGGAGTCTTCTGTTTGTGCTCACACTGCTTACAGTGATAATCCTCATAGCCATGAGATGCACTTATCTAAGCTTGATGTGATCTTTAGCCTATTCTGTTGGTGAAGGTGCTTTGAATGGATGCCCAGTGGGAAAGAAGCGATCCTTTTCAAAAACGGCAGGCTATATCTGACATGACATGAAAATTGAGCAATCTCACAAGCTCTGTGTTGACTGTGAGAGAAGAGGAAAGCTTTGGATCATTTTTAGGCTGGATAAGCTCGCAATTGCAGCTCTTTTCAGATTACGTTAACAGGAAATTATGAGTTGATCTTGAAGCAGTGTTTGGCTCTGCAGAACCAGCTTTCGGTGGGGTGTGGCATTAGCCTTGCATGTGAAGGACAGTTTAGTAATTTGTTGGGACATGAACTGTTTTGAGGGAGAACTTATCCCTGCTGTTTTGTCATCAGGGCTCCATTAAACAGACTTTGAGTTAGAGAAAGATCAACTTCAGCAATTTTACTCTACTGCTTAGCTTTGAGTTTTCATTTGAAACATAGATAAATAGATAGATAGATAGATAGATAGATAGATAGATAGATAGATAGATAGATAGATAGATAGATAGATAGATAGATAGATAGATAGATAGGATTATGTGAAAAAGCCATACCAGTATGATATATAATCATATATAAAAAATAAGTTGTATGTTTCAGTTTAAAATGTAAACAGCAGTTACTCATGATCATACTTGCAGCAGGGAGGATTCATTTGCTGACATTTTTGTGATATTATATATTGTTTTGTTTTTGTAATTTTAAAGCATACTGGCAAAAGTATGACAACATTATGGTGCATACTTATGAGCAGAAAGCCATGTGCACAGCACAATAAACCGACCGGTCTGCATTTGTTACGGAAATCAGTGATGGCTCATTATATTGTTCCCATGCTCAAGGGCACGTTATGGGCAATCTAGGTTTTCCACTTGTAAACAATGGCATGTCATTCCCAACCATGTGCCCCAGAGGAGCCTTAAAGCACTCATGTGACTCTGTGATTTCTGTCTCAGTATTAGGACTACGAGGTGGCAGGAACCTTGATCGCTTACAGAGGACTTATTATCAGGGGGGCATTCTTGCGGGTGAGGATGAAGTTAGCAATGTTTTGTAGTGTTGCTGTACTGTTTTGTTTGTCCGATGACTGTCAGTGCTTTTGTGGGTGGTTTTAAAATTTGGAAACTGTGAACTAAATTTTGTCAAACCTTTGGGGCAGCAAAACATTAAAAAAAAAAAAAAAAACACACACAACTTTTAGGTACTTGAGGAGAATCTGTGGCTTAGACGAGAGGCAGTGTGTATGTGTGTACCTGTTTGTGGATGGTGTTTGGCATGAGGGCATTTTAGCTATTTAATCCATCAGGCATCAAGTGTTTGGAAAACCACACAATATTTCAAAAGTCTTCAATGGCTGATTCTTGTATATTTTTTGTGTGACAGACACTGGTTTTCTCAGTTGTGCAGAACTGCATACACACTCTTCCTTGTGATTACGTACAAGAAAACACAGATTCCCTGTTGCACAGAGAGGATTATGCTGATTAGAGTTTATGCACATACACAGGAGAGCTGCATATATAAACAAATGCTATTCCAAAATCAGATCCTTTTTTTCCCTTTGTTTCTTTGTTTCTCTCTTTAGCTCACACACATATTTTTCTGCACCCCTACAGGTCCCGTGACTCTACCCAAAGGCAATGCGCTGGGTCTTCCCTTCCAGAAAGAGTCCCTACTGGGTATGGTATCAAACCCTACAGAGGTGTTCTGCTCCGTACCGGGCCGTCTTTCCTTGCTGAGCTCCACTTCCAAGTACAAGGTCACCGTGGCCGAGGTCCAGAGACGTCTGTCGCCCCCGGAGTGCCTCAACGCATCGCTCTTGGGAGGAGTTTTACGCAGGTCAGAGTCAGACTCTTTCAACTTCCTCTCTTGTTATTATTTGTCTTCGACCTAACAAAGAAATACTTAAGCACTGATTCCAAAAAAAAAAAAAAAAAATCAAGGGTAAATAAGATGAGCATAATTCATTTTGTTGGTTTTATCAAGAGTTTTGTTTTCTGTGAGCTGTTGATGAGGTTGTGTGATTGTCTCAGCTATAAAAGATCATTAAGCTGAGGAGTTGTAGCTCTAGTGATCTGTAGACTAAAGCTCGGCAGCCCATGGGAAAGCGTTTTCTAAAAGCACAGCTTTGGCTCAGTTGCTCTGGCTCATCAGTTTTTTTTTTTTTCTTTTTTGTCTAAGGTTTGTGACTTTCTTTGTGTGGTCTGCAATTTTGGTTCTCTGCTTCCTCTGGGGATAGGTTACATCAACACAGTTAGTACCAATCTAAAGACTCTGTGGGTGTGTGTATTTGTGTGTTTGTCAGGCACTGCAGCATGGCTAGGTTTTCTCTGTGGCGGAGGCAGTTGACCTTATGGCACATATGTTAGTGAGGCAGTCTGTTGAGGGACTGTGAGGTTACAGTATGTCCTGACCGGAGCAGTTTGTGCTTGGAGTGCACGTTTGCCACTTCCCATGTGTCTGTGTTAATGCTGACATGTACACACACACACACACACACACACACACACACATATATACATACACAATCACAGACATTTTTAAGTAGGTCATATAGCAATAGGAGCAGGATCGTTATCTGAGGGACGAGGGAGGGGGGAGAAGGGGATGAAAGAGTGGGGGGCACACATACACACATGCCTCCCTAAAGATGCTCCCTCTCTCACCCACCATGGAGAGGGAGAGCTTGCCTTGCCAGTCATGCGGAAAACTGAATTGGCCATGGCAAGTGCAGAGTTTAAGTGTTTGTGCAAACACGTGTATGAGTGATTTCTCTGCTATGCTTTTTGAGCGGAAGCATCAATTGTGTCAGTGTTTTTTAGGTCATGAGAGCCTGTTTGTGTGTGACTTTATAAAACATTTTTTTTTTATCAGTAGTCAAGGATGACACCTTTCATGGGAGTGAGACAAGTTATTTCTACTGTATGGGTTGCAGTCTGTGGATTTTAGTGAAAGTACAATAATCAAACCAATCTATTCTGTTTGTTCAAAGTCATTTGTTCCGACAAATTTAAACACATTATGGGAGAAAAAATAAATGAAATCTTGCGTAATCTGTGACATCATACACTCAATCTGTATTTTTTTGTGTTGTCCTTCTGCAGAGCCAAGTCAAAAAATGGAGGCCGCTCTCTGAGAGAAAAGTTGGATAAAATTGGGCTCAACCTGCCAGCAGGAAGGAGGAAGGCCGCCAATGTCACTCTACTTACCTCACTAGTAGAAGGTATGACATGTCACTCAGTAGTTCACAGCACCTCAAGTGTAATTGCTGTTTGTACTGGCTGGAATGTTGCTCGAATAGTACAAGAACGTGGGAACGTTATTGTCTTCCACCGAGTGCTTGTGTTTTAAGTACTGCACGTCTTATGGCATTCTCCAAACAACAGTCATTGTTGAAATATTCCCTTATATAAAGACAGTATGAATGGCTCAAAGTTTTTGTTCTTGACAAACTTGGACGAAATTCTCACGGCGATTCTGTCCATTTAGCCAAAATCAGAGTGACCGAGCTGATGTGTAACGCAAGCTGGCTCTCCCCATGTCTTGAGCTATCGACAAAGATCTGAGATAATCCTTTGCAACAGAGTCGCTCACAAAAACATCTCAGCACCAATTCTATATATGTTCCGATTATATTACGCTCTAAAAACACAACCGAGCTTCAACACTGTGCAAATTACTGCGGGCTGTGCGATCGATATATTTTGACCACTTTGACTGCTAAAACATCATCGTCAGTCAAACCTTAGCCGGACAGTGACGCTTCACCGCGATCACGGTATCACTTCGATCACATCTACCTGCCGCGGGCTAATGTAGAATATTTTTCCCTCTCTTGCTCCCTACATGACTAATTTTTTTTTATAAATGGGCTGATGATTGTGTGCAGGAGAATGACTGGAGGCCTGTGTTATTTAGAGACCTTCAAAGCTGAATTAAGCCTTGTTATCTTGTGTTCAGCTTGCCAGAAGGGCCAGCTGACCTTAAAGCTTGTGCTTCTGAATAGCTGCCCGCATCCTCAAGTGATGTGCGTGCCTATCAATAAGTGGTGCTGTTGGTGCTGTGGGCACTCTGCGCTAACATTTATCCACATAAGCCCATTATGACCGTGCAAGTCAAACCACCCTCAAGACGGAAATATATTCATCTCACTAGTACTTCTTCCCCCGAGCAAGAAGACTGAGCACAGCTGATTATTTTGTAGTTCAGATGCTTCACTTCATGTGCCTTGATGCTCGGGTATATCAGGTCCAAAACAGACCACTAGTGTAATGCTGTAAATTGATAAATTGTGGAGGCTGACCAACTTACCACTTGATCTTTGCCCAGTGTGTGAAATCACATGTTGTGATAGTGTCTGTGTAAATAATAAGAATCTTTATTTATTCGTACAAGTCTTGGTTCGAGACCAAGAGCCAATTTCACTTCATCACCAGTGTTGTCATAGTCTTTGGTTCACAGACGACTTTCTCTCACATCAGTGCTTTATTCCTCTTCTTTTAGGTGAAGCTGTTCATTTAGCGAGAGACTTTGGTTACGTGTGTGAGACAGAGTTCCCTGCGAAGGCAATTGCGGAATACCTTGGCAGGCCGCACGTAGAACGCAACGAGGTTAACTCTCGCAAGAACATGCTCCTCGCTGCCAAGTAAGAATCTCTTCTTTATGCATGCCTCTACTTTGCATAGAATTGCATGGATTACAGGAATTTTTTGCTCATTGACTTATCTGCAGTGTTATCCACGGAATTTGTTCTCAGGCCACAATGAATCAGTAGGTGTAGTTAATCTAAGTATTTTTCTCTGCCCTCCTAAATCAGTCTGTTTTTTTTATTTTTTATTGTCCTACCTTCAGGCAAATCTGCAAGGAGTTCACTGACCTGCTCACTCAGGATCGCTCACCTCTGGGAAACTCTCGGCCGGCGCCCATCCTGGAGCCTGGAATCCAAGGCTGCCTGACCCACTTCAGCCTCATCACTCATGGCTTTGGCTCTCCAGCCATCTGTGCCGCCATGACCTCGCTTCAGAACTACCTGAACGAGGCGCTCAAACAAGTGGACAAGATGTACCTGAGCTCTGGTAGCGACACCCAGGGATCCTCAGACAGTGGAAACAAATCTACCGACAAAATGGACAAGCACAGGAAATGAGAGCGCAAAGGAGAATCTCTATGAACTTGAGAGCACCCCCCCACCCCGAGTCCCTTAATCTTGCTGTCCTGTCTGCCCTTTTTGGACCTTTTCAGAATCAATATTTAGTATTGTCATTTCGAGAGCTGAATTTGCGCGTGAGTGTATGTGTGCTCGCGCTGTTAAATTTATATAAGATTTTTTAGAAGTTGAGGATTTCTAAAACCTTGTCACAACTGGGACTGCCAATCAGTCCGTTTTGGCACCTACGTATAAACGCCCACGGACCGGTCCTAACGGGAGCAGCCCCTGTGAATACACACCATATCATAGCACCCACTATGCAGCCCTATACAGTTGCCAATGTGCCGATGTTACAACCATGGGACCTGCACTCTGTTGACAAGAAGACGAAGAGAACAAAGTGCATACTGTTTTTTTTTTTTTTTTCTCCCTAGAGGACATCATTTCAAGATGAGTCGCTGTGGCTGTGAATTCCTCCCAGCTTCCCCCCTTCTGCTCCGTCTGGAGGCAAATCCACTGATTTCCTGTGTCTCAATGGACTTGCAAAGGACAATTTTTATATATGAGAAAGAGAGAGAAGAAAATCCACTTCATTTTCTTTACTTTTTTTGTGTGCTTGATTTGTACAACCACTTTAAAATGGCTACAGTGTTATTGTGCTTTGTTCATGAGAGATGATTTGAATCTTATGTAGGCCTGAATGAGAAAAGACAATTTTTTGTGTTCGGTCAAAAACCAGAGACTTTAAAGTCGGTATAATAGAAGCCTCTTCAGTGTTCATGTGGATTACAGACATAGCAATGCTTCCATTGTAAGTCTTTATTTTATACCTGGCAGTAAGAACATGTTATTTTCGTGACTATGTTAGGTATTCAACATCCTTAGTATTTAAAAACCCCAAGTTAACACCAATCTACCAACCAGTTCAGTCCTGCCAGAGTGTATGCATGTTGTGAGAATGTGTGTAAATGTACATATTTCTTTCTTTAAAAAAAATGTTTTTAATTAGACATTAAATTCCAAACATAGAATTTTATCCAGTGTCTTGTTCTGGATGTAAATATTTTCTAATTTATGTTGTAATTTAATGGGCTTGTGTAAATAATGGTATCATTCTGGTGTATGGTTTAACTTTTTATGATGATGTGTTAAACTTTTATAAATGGGTTAGTTTTTTATTGAGTAGAGGTTAGGAAGTGGGCATGATATACTTTTTTTGAAGATATGTTAAAAAAAACAAACAAAAAAAACAAAAAAAAACTGTTTTAAAGTTTCAGGAAAAATAAAAAATAAAATGAAAGACTCAAGTCTGATTTAGTGAGTCAGTGATGTTGCCTAGGCCACACACACACACACACACACACACACACACACACACACACACACACACACACACAAACACATATTTTGCTAATGGATAGCACTATTGTTCTGTAGCCCTCTCCTCAGCAGTATTTCACAGACGATGGTTAAGTCATGTGTTGGAAAATTGTCCTATTAATAAACAGCAAAGAAAAATCCCCAAACTAATGGGAACAGTAGCCATCATTATCTGCTCTCACTTAGCTTCACAAATAGACTGTGTGGCTCAGCGAAGGCATAGACCTCAAGAGCACATCATGTGATGAACAAACATAGCTGAGAGCAGACAAATGGCTTGTTTATGTTTAAACTTAGAAAACTATTGACACATACTGAATAGTTTGCACTAAAAGCCCCCGTCCTTCTTGAGCTTTCTGTTCCCTGACATTCCCTTTTCCACCGCCTGTGTTTGGAGCAGGTGTCGATCTGCTTTTGATTTCAAGGTGTATTCCTCCTGTGGAAATGCGGTGCTACGAGTTTCACACTGTGGATGATGATTCCTTTGATGTCTGTGAGAAAACGAAGCAATGCAAAACTGCAGATGGGATTTGCATGTGCAGCACAAGCTTGCTTAATCATGACTTGCCTTGCCTGCCTGCTGATTCATGCGGTCTGTCTGTTTACGTGTTTTAAGTGTCTGAGCCATAGTAACACCGAACCAGTGCTGACTGAAACAGCGGACGTATTGTTGGATTTACGAAAATAAAAAGTACAGCACAACAATATATTGTGTCAACACTTCTCCTCTTATGTGCTGCATTAACCATATGTCTTGCTTTGGAAGTCAGTGGGTGAAACCAGTGTTTCACAAAGGCCAGACGACATGTTACAGAGGCAGCAGCAGCAGCAGCAGTAGGAGCAGCAGCAGCAGCAGCAGCAGCAGTGTGCCATACCTAGCAGTTAAACAAGTATCAGCCTCTCCCCTCAGAACCTGTTTAACCAGACCTGTCAACCCGGTGGATCACTGCCCTCGCAGCGGTTGACTTTAACTGCCTTCAGTTACTCGTGTTAGCTTGTACGCTTGGCCTTGAGAGAGTAGATAATGGGAGGAGGAGGAGGGGGAGGAGGTGGTGGCAGAAAAAGAGAAGAAGTTATTGCTGGAGAAAGAGGAGGATTTCGAAAGCCTTTGATGACCAGTCGAACACAGTAGAGGCAACACCTCCCTGTGTCTGAGGCTTTGATTGGAGGTTATTCACCCTGCGCCCCCTCTCTCTCAATCTCTCCCTCAGTTTCTCTTTTATGCTGTCGCTCTGTCAGTTGTGTCACATCACAGGGCTTGTTTTGGCAGCCGTGAGCTATTAAACACACACATTCACTTTAGTCACCTTTAATTGTCAGAGTAGGAGATCTTCTCAGAGCAGGTTTGCAGAGCTAGAGTTCGTCAAAGGATTATCAGAGGGGTCCAATCTAAAATTGGATGCACCTGATTTTATGAACTCTCCCCTTTATGAAGGTAAACCATTTATACAAAGTACAATTCAAAATATAAAGGTGAAAAAACATGAATACCATTGACATTTAAACAGCCATAGCCTACCATCATGAAATTATCACTTTTTCAATCAGACCACAATGCACCTGTTTAATGTGTCATTCCCTGTCATAGGTTTTCCAAAACACAGGCAACATGGTAACTGGTCAAACATTTCTGTCTCAACTGTGAGACTGTGTGAGTAATTCACCTCTGACACACCTAATAAAGCTGGGAAAAGAAGGCGAGCAGAGACTTGTTGAGCTTACCTGCTACCTCCACTTCTTCTTTTATGGAAAAAAAAAAAAGGAAAACTCATACAGGCCTACGTCTTTTATTTTCAGAGATTATATTTGACGTACTAATATAATCTTTTCATCTCATTAGGATGCCCAGGGCTACTTGTCAACTCCAGATTCACTGAACTGTAGTCGTATTCCATGCCAGCTCTGACTGACTGACCTTTCTATGTAGGTCACGGCAAGTCACATGATAAAGCTGTCAGGAAGGAGGAAAAATGTGCCAAAAAGGAAAAAACTTGATGCTACATTTTACTTTTTAAAATCTCAATAAATGTAATTGGATCGTTTCTTTTTTTTGTAGCTTTTTTTAATGTCTTTTAGTGCTAAAATGACAGTTTAGAGTGACTTTCATTTATGTATGTCCCTTACACATTCAGAGAAAGAGTTGTCAGTTTCTTACAATAATCTAAACATTGCGTTGACTCTTATGCACCCCTTACTGTTACAAATTTCACAGCGTTTTAACCAACAACTTCCCAGATACTTTAGCACTTTGCTTTTACCCCTTTCCACTTAGTCCAACCACTTCCCTTCAACAACTGCCTTTGAAATCTGTTGCACATTAAGGCTCATTTGCAGTCAGACTAATCGCTTGCTTGCAGTTCCCAACCACTGAAACCACTTTATGAGTTAAACCATAGTCTTAATATCCCATATCACAAGCAACAAGTCATCCCGACGACAGTAGATTCTCATGCGTAAATCAGGAGTCAAGGTCTAGTTCAGTAAACACAGGAAGCAGATGATCATTTGAATAGATAATGTGTGTCTCTCATTTGCAGAGAAAAGGAGTAATCAGGTCTTCAGATGATTAAGGCACCTCTTAGAAATAAGATCAAATGATGAAGAGATAGAATGACTGAAAAGAGTAAAAACAAAGACGTGACAGCAACATTATTGGTGCAAACCAATAAAAGCTTCAGCATGGACGGCGTCTTCATCAGTGCTGTACTGTAATGTCCTGCTCAAGAAGAGATGCGTTGACATAAAGCAGAGAAGTAAAATGAAGTAGAATCACTCTCTTCAGAGGAATTCATTTTGAGCAGGAAATTGGACCATAGTACTTACAGGGAAAATTGCTCATTTCTAACTAAAAACAAACCCCGTATTTGCTTTTAATTAATTTTTTCTGCACACATGCCGGCCATTGTCAGAATTTACTTGTTCATCAGCACGTTAATGAATCATGGACTGCTCCTCCCTGACGGGTGAAAAAAAAAAGTGGACGGTGACTCAATTTATATTGGAAGAGACATTAGATTACCTTTCTAGCCAGCAGTAAAACTTTATTTATACATTACTTATTACAATTTAGTCAAAAAGTCAAAGATCTACAATTAGCTAACAAACAGGGAAACTGGTTTCTGGAAGGAGAATGTTTTTTTATTTGATTTCAGCAAGAAAAATGAAAATGGGGTCCGTTTCTTGTTTTACTTGTCATTATATGATGATTTCAGGGCTACATCAGTTGATGATCCTTCAGGGTGGAAGATTATAAAAGAGTAAAATAGAGTTGCATGTGAGGCAGTGGGCTTTTTGTATCAGATTTTATCTGTCAAGCTTGGGACACAAGACAAAGTTTTTTGTTTTCAATGTAATGTTATATGTAAGAAGTTATGTCCTGCTTTCCTCACTGAAACACTAGCATCCAGTGTGTTCATGTGGCCGGGGCGCTTTTATGTAGATGATGCAATAAAACATACAGTGACTAACCAACTATACAGCATTTTTCAAAACAGAAGTTACAAAGTCCTTTCAGGAAGAAGAAAATGGGAAAGAGGGAATTAAAAGAGACAGCCAATATAAACAAATGGGCTTTGAGAGGCTTTTCAAAGATGTGTGCAAATTTTGCCTCTCTGGGATTTGTCCGTCTCACCTATAGGCCAACAGTTGGTGTTAAATGTACAACAACGAAATGGCCAAAGAGGAAGACATGCATTTTTTAAAAGTGGATAATGTGATTAATGTCCTACATGTCACTGCTTTACATTTCTGGATTGATATTACTTCTAGTGTTTACCTGTTGTTTTGGAAAACCTTTGAGTTGTGTCTACTCCCAGCGTGACTCGCTCCTGCCTGGCATTAAACAAACACACCTGGAGTTACAGTGAGTATACTCTGCTGGTATTTGCCTGCTGTGCCGTATGCAACAGCAAGTCAGAGAACATGTGATTTTGCCCAGAGGATACACTGCCGGTCTTACATGTGTTCACTGTGAAACGGTTGTTCTAGCATCCTGACAACCTTTCTTTTTTATCCCTGTGCAATTCAGTGATGCTCCCCAAAGTGGTCACCATCTTTTGTTTAGAAGAAAACCTTTTAGAGACCATAGAAAAGAAGTTAGAACAAACTTAAATGGAAAATCCTCCTGATTGTTCGATAACAGGCCACTTAGGCCAATAATTGCTGCCATTACAAAAGTAGCATAGTACAATAATTAGTAATACATCTGGTGACAGCATTTGAAAGTAGAATAACTGAGTCCACTTTGGTGCAGACGACTGCATCAGTGAAGTTGAATAAGACAAAACTGTTTCATTCATAAAATCAGTGGAATCGTTTAATGACTTTAAAAAGATCAACACTAATCAGAGCTGAGAGTTTTTCTCATCTCTGAGTGTGTGTGTGTGTGTGTGTGTGTGTGTGTAAATGTGTGTGTGTGTGTGTGTGTGTGTGTGTGTGTGTATGTATGTGTGTGGAGGAGGAGCCTGGATAGAGGGGGTGGGGTGGGTGTGTGTGTGTGTGTGTGTGTAAATGTGTGTGTGTGTGTGTGTGTGTGTGTGTGTGTGTGTGTGTGTGGAGTGTTGGGCTTAGGGAGGGGTTAGCTGTGAGGGGGACGTAGTTCAATAATGAGAGCATTAAGCAACTATGGTAGGGGGTGAGCTGAGTGTGCGTGCGTGTATGTATGTGTGTGGAGGAGGAGCCTGGATAGAGGGGGTGGGGTGGGTGTGTGT
>NW_019524857.1:80463-117089 GCF_002814215.2 Seriola lalandi dorsalis | reverse complement strand
GGGGGGGCTGCAGCCTAATCCCTGAGGAAAATGTGGAAGAAATTAATCTAAATTACAAGGATGAGGCTAGTCTGGAGTCTGGGTCTGGAAGGTCTACAGAGGGAAGGGAAGGAGGTTGAGAGGGGGGGAGACAGAGGGGAAACATCTATTACTCCTGTCCTTCGCTGCATTTCAGTCGCTATTTTCTTTTTCTTTTTTCTTCTCTTTTTTCCTTATCCTGTGGGAATGAGGTGGCCTGTCCTCCTTCCTCTTTGGCTTGCCACCCAGACACCCCTCCTTCCCTTGCTCACGCATAGGCCTCTTACCAATTAGTCAGCAGTGTAGCCACTGCCGGTGCGGACAGGACTATGGGGACCCCTCAATCCCTGCTCTCCTCCCTGTGCTCTCGTCTCACAGACAACAGATGTCTTGGTTTCTCAGGGAACATGCTGCTCTTCGCTGGCCTTTTGCAGCCTCTGCTACAAAATAAAGATCCTTCCCGTTCTCGACAAACCTGCCACATCCCAGAACTCTTAGCTAACTGGAAAAGGATTAGCCGTTGACGAGGCCTAGATACGCTCAACACACAAACACACACACTCATACATACACACACACCACACACACACACACACAAACAAACTCATTCACATAAAAACACACTACAACACTAGTTAGAGCTCCTTCTTCTTTCTTATTTACCCTGACACAAAAACAGATAAATTACACAGGATGGTTGCCGCCGCTCATCTATCTAATGAAAAGCATCTGGCGTCTCCCCTGCTAACCAACATACAAGCAAGTCGTGTTCACCTAGGCCTGAGTGCAGTAATGGGAACAAGCTGTTTGGTCAACAAACAGGCCTGTAAACACGAAATGTACTGTGTTTTACACACAGTGCTTTTTACTGGTTTACCAGAGTCAGAAATCCTGAGTATAGGGGTCCAACAAAACCAGATTACACACAGTACGTGGTACCGCTGGTCACTGAGGTGTTTGCTTCTCAAAAGGTTTCACACATTTACAGTTATTAAAGTCTGTCATAGATCAATAGAAAACAGATAACTCTTGAAAAGTAACATTTGTTGCTCATTGTTGTTACTGTTAATGGGATTATGGATTAGCAGGGATTATTGATCTGTCTGTGTCTCACTGTTCATCAGTTCTTGGTCTCATCGTTGGCCCACACATGGCTGATTCCCAAGCCCAGTGAATGGAGCCTGTGACTGCATGGCTGAAGAAGAGGTTAATGCCACATTACTGGCCACGTCACACTGGTGAAACATTAAAAAGAGTTTCTCAGAAAAACCACCTGCTGCCATTATAGTGCTGTTCTCACAACACATGATGAGATGACACCTGAATGTTAATTCATATCAATGAAATGCTTAAGTAAGTAGTGGAGAAAGCTTCTGTCTAAACATAAAGTTTTTAAGATCAACTTTTGGTTGGAAATCGCTCTCACTGTTTGGCTTCCCTCAGGAGATTCAGCAGAGGCGGTAAACCACTCAGATTCTAGCACATTACGACTCCTGATCAATTCATTTAGTAGATGACGGCCTTAACATCAGACAGACTCATTAATTATCTGTCATTTGCTGTGTGAAACAGCGCCTCTGCTCTTTATTTCCTGAAGCTTAGTTTTGCTGTTCATAAAAAGTGTATTCATTTTTTATGATGTTAGCGTTGGAGATCTTTGTTTGGTCCACATTTGCTATAAAATAACGCCTTAATATAATGTAAGTAAAAGAAAAACTCACCAGCTTCTCACTTTTTTTATTTTCCTTGAATATTGTGTACAAATTACAACTGTTTGGGAAGCACAATAGCAATCACATGACTAGGCTGTCCTGACGTCAAAGTCGGCGCGCACTTTGCACCGCTTCAGTCATGCCCTGTACATCAATCCCCCCATTAACATCTCATTCTACACAGAGCTCGTGGTGCATCATCACCTATAGTACGTTATCAGATGGACAGTCTTATATGTGGCTGTGCTGACACCTTGAAATTGCACACATTAACCTTAGCGAAAACTCCAGAGTGTACGGACGTGCTGCTGGTCATAAGGTGCCGGCTGTGGAAGTAGTGTGAATGTGATTCATTCGTTGCATCATTAAGAGGCACCATTCAATTGTTTTCTGGATCACATGACAGTGTTTGTTGTTTTCAGTACACAAAACATATTCCATTTTTTTCTGGTGACAACATGGTTTTCGACTCTCCATCTGGGAACATTTGCTAATCCCCATCCAATATGATGACGAAGACTTTGTATCACCTTGAAATGATAATAAGAAGAACTGGTCATAACCTACGTTTGTTTTTTTTGTTTTTTTTCCAATCAGCTGAATTTGACAAACACACAGTTAGCAGTTAAGATGAAAGATGCTTAGATGCTGCATAAAGCCGAGGGGAAATGTGTCTGTGTCTGATCAGTCATTTCATCCATTATTTATATAAAAACATGGATTAGTGCAGCTTGAATCGTTATAATAATACAATGTGCCTCACAAAACATGGAAAATATACAAAGACACAGACAAGAAAAATAAAAGAAAGATCTTAAAAACAGTTAAAAAAAAACAATATACAAGTAGTTAAAGATGCAGTGAGAGATTCTATAGGTCATACCAACTTGGAAAAAGTTTTCTTTTGAAATCAATGCGGAGGCAGTTCCACATTTGGGGCCTTTCCAAATATTGACTAAATGCAGCATAACTGTAAGCCTTTCTATTTTAGATTATCAAGTCAGCTGAAAGCAGTGATCTATTAGGGTCATTAAATGTGAGTAGGTCATGGTTGTAATCTGGAGGAAGATCATTAAGCAATTAGGATACAATGAGAAGGACCTTGAAATCAATTCCGTTGCTCAGAGGCAGCCAATTTTAATTTATGAGTGATCTATGATCTGTCACAATAATAACATCTCTGGACAGTGAATACCTTGAAATTGCACATGCTGACCTCTGTCAAGGCTCAGCAGCTTATGATTCTTCGCAGAGGTCACTCAACAATCAAAGACCCCCACCGACAACTCCAGTCTTACTGTCTTTAGCTGTTCATGATGTGGGGTAACATTTAAAAGCTGGAGAGTGGGAGTCGTTACAACCAGGGAGACGGGGCGTTGAGCGTACATGTGCATGTGTTTGTGTGTTGTCCTCACTTCAGAGCAGGAATGCCCATAGGCAGGCACCAGCCTTTATGGTTCAGCTAAAGGTAAAGCTCATTACTTCGGCTGACAGTCCCTACCCAGCTGCATGGTTTAAGCTCTGGCCTGAGGCACTTTGACTTTCCACTAATAAAGATAGCAGAGCAGAAGAGTAACATGTAAAAATGAGGGATTCTGCAAAGAAAGGGGGACAGGATGAAGCAAGAAGAATTAAAAAAAAAAACACAAGTTAAAAACAAGTAAAGACGAAATGAAGGGCAGGAAGGCTGAGAGAGGGGAATAGATTTAACAATTGAAAACTGTTCCTTTTGTAAAAAAAAAAAAAAAAAAAATTCTTCAAAACTCACACACAACTATTCAAGCTTGAAGAAAACATGTCTTTGGTAAGGTGCGTTTTAGAGGTAGGAAATAACCAAATGAAAAGATACATATCTGCCAGAGCGAGAGAAAATAGTAAACATGTGAAGCCAAAGCTGCTTTGAATGGATTTCTTTGACAGCAAATGCTTCCAGTATGGAGTGAATCATTGTAAAACCACATTCATTTCCTGCCTGTGTTTATCCAAAGAGGGATGAGATACAAAGCTGTCCAGACTTGTTTGCAGCGTGCAGGATAGTGAACAGAAAGCGAGATGCGCTCATCTCAGACGGGGAAAGGCCATACTTAGGGAACTTGCTGTAACACTTCTATGAATAGTAGTTTGACAGCCTCATGGCTACTGGATAAGAAATTAAAGGCTGTTAAAAAAAAAAAAAATCCAGGCTTTATCTTTTAGAATTTTCAAATTTCATTAATAGATGAATAAAAATACAAACAAAGGATTGTTCTAAAGCATTTTTTTCCACTTCCTAATTGTGAATGAATGATTCATGAATGATTTAATCAAAGACTCTAAGTCGTTTTTCATCTTCTCTTTCTTCCCTCTGCTTATTCCTTCCTTCCCAGCAATTTATCCAGCCCATGTTTGGCATATGGCAGCCACAGACTTGCATGCCTCAATTATGTTGGATGCTATTGTGTTAAGAGGGAGGGCGAGAACGGGAGTGATGATGTTTACAGTACCTTCCCATGGCATCCGGCCACAACGCTGCTTTTTCTCTTTTTTTTGCATAAAGAGGGAAGGTGGTGATGAAAGGTGTCAGTGTCCACTGTCAGATTGGCGCAGCTCCTCTTTAAACAACTGAAGGAGAGAAAGACAGAGACAGGAAGAAAGTGAAACGGCCAAGCTTTTTTTCTGCTGTGGTTTTTTAGAATTTCACTTTCTGATATTAGTCTGTGTGTGTGAAAAGGGATAATAAAATAAGAATAAATAATTAGACATCTATCTCAAATCTGTAGATGAAGGAAGAGAGGAATCTGCTCATATCTGAATCTGGAGATGAATCACAGTGATATCTCCAGGCTGTATTTGTGTAAAGTGTACAGTATGTGTGCGTCTGTTACATCAGGTAAACACACAGTTGAAATCAACTCAAATGTTTGAAGTAGCCGAGCTGGTTGTTTTATATGTTTGAACAATGTTAGAAATGAACAAATCTGCTCATAACAAACACAATTATCCAAAAAGCACAACAAGCAATCAGTTCTTTATTCTGCTTGGTTATGGATGTAGTGCTCCTGTGTTAATGTACGGTAGCCATGTGAGTGTGTGTGTGTGTTTGTGTGTGTGTGTGTGTGTGTACACTAACATGCACCTGCTTATCCAGGGTATAAAAAAAAAAAAAAAAAAAAAGAGAAGAAGCTAAATGCGTGACTGCCACAGACAACGGTTTTGCTGATGTAACCACTGCTGGATAAACGAAAGAAAAAAAAAAAAAACGCACAAGGGAGAAGGAGAGTGAGAGAGATCCCAGATGTCAGTGATATGAGGGCGATAAAGCTCATATCTCAGCACGTTTACACTCAGAGAACTGCTGCTGTGTACTATCTGATTGTTTGGTGAGAAGCAGAGGTGTCACTCTTAGCGAGGCTCTCACTTAGAACCCTTCAGACTGGCAGATCGCTCCCAAATCTTTTTGGCCAAATCAATATGTACAGGTCACGGCTTTCATACACTTTCATGATATGCGCCATGGGTGTCGCACCTGGGATGATATGAAACCCCCAGTCATATTTTTTTCCAACATGGATCTCTTGTTTGCATTAACAGGAAGTAGCTCTTCCAAAGCAGAAAAAGACAAATAGGATGTTGGTGACATATTTCATCATTCTTATTTAAGCATGGACCTGTCGGAGTGTTGGTGAAATGCATTTTGAGATCGCAGGAGTTCATGAATCGCTGCTATCTGCACCATGTAGACCTGGTCTGACAGCACCTGTTTTGGGTGTGTATGTGTGTGTATGAGACATGACCTTCACAGTATATCGTACATTCACATCTTGAATGACATTTTTTTTTTTTTTTTTTTTTTTCAAACGCAATATGCTGAGCTACGATAGAGTTGTGGCACATAAATCAGGGCCTATTTATTTTATTCCCCACAGCAATAACATACAGACCAACCAAGAGGACAGATTAATAATGTGTGGTGTGTATGTGTCTGTCTTCATCTGTGAACGCATGAGTGAGTATGAATAAGAGCCTGAGTGTATAATTACACAAGATTGTGTGAGTGTGTAAGTCTGAATGTATGCATGTGAGTGAGTACGCTTATGAGTACGTGTGTGTGTGTGTGTGTGTGTGTGTGTGTGTGTGTGTGTGTGTGTGTTTAGTGCTTTGTCCAAACAGACAGACAGAAGTCTCCAGCAGGGAGAAAAATGTGCAGCTTGAAAATATCATTCTTGTTCTGACATGTCTCATCATTTTTTTGCTCCACACCAACCGCCTCACTTAAAGCACAGCTGTCTGCCTGACAGTAGCAGAAACTTCACGCCACCAGCTGATCAAAAAAAAACTTGAAAGATCGAGAAACGTTCCTTACAACAACACACAATCATTAATTATTCAAACGATGCTGAAAGCTTTATTTGAACAAAAATGCAAAATAAGGCAAAATGGATAATTGTGATTTAAAAAAATATGACAACAAAGGTTTATGCATGTGTGAAAGTAATAGCAATGAATATAACTCAAAGGAAAGAGACTGTTACCAGTCGTTGTTTTTCTGTTTTGAAAAACTTTTTTTTCCCTCACTTTGGCTGGTGCCAAGTCAAAATAAGTCAACAGATATACTTAGAAAGAAGCAAAATCCGTCAGTATCTGCTGATTTATTGCAGACGAAGGTAAATGTCCAAAGGGAAATAGGTAAATTAGCTCTCCAGAGAAGCTGAGCTTACAACATAAATCCATTTCCTCTGTTCACAGGTCATCGGTGCCGTAAGCTATACAACACAGTCCTCCTCTTCCCCTGTCCCGTCCTTTCTCCTTACATTACCTCTGAGGGGGGAACATATTCTTAACTGTCTAATCTCCATCTGATTCCAATTTCCTCCAACTGTCCCCTTGAAAGCAGTTTCCTTAAAGAATTTGATCTGTATCCCTGTAGAAAATCTTGTGCGTGGTCTTTACCTGTTTATTCTGATGCTTCATTTAAAGTGTGAGAGGTCAAATCTGAGGTGATATTATGGTGTTAAAACAATGATGTTAATAGCATAAGACTTGCATGTGCACTTGCAGTCGATAGGTATTAAAGTCTTGCTTGAGGACACTCGGGCACGGAGGATCTTATCGTGGAGCCTGTGGGCCTGCATCCTAAAGAAAGGAGGTCTAAGTTCTCCTCACTGTAGTGCCCTTCTCTTGCTAAAACAATGGCGCATTTAAGTCTGCCGCCTCGGGAGCCACACACATGTCCTTGCTGACCTGTGATCAGATCCTACCAGTACTTTCAAACATCCAATACGGTTAACAACTTTCCCGGTTTCTCCCACTGGCTCAGCTTTGAGTCCTGCCAGCCCTCCTCCTCTGTGTAATTATTGTTCTGGGGAGATGGGATGATAAAGACGTTGGTTCACCCATGGGCGAGGCTCAGGACAACCTTGTTTGTGAGGCTAGATGTCCTTACAGCGGGATCCCCTAAAAAAATTATACAGAAGGACGACTATACTCCCACATCATGATATTTTGGTGATGCCACTGTCACTGTAGAATTTAACTCATTGACCTGTTTTAGCATGGCTATAACTCAAGACTGACCTGTCACACATTCAGTTCCTCTCAGCATTTTGCAATGGAGTGGGCTTTCATAGACCACAAAATATAAATTTGTATGGTGATACTGTAAAGGAGAAAATTAGCCTTTCTGCAGCTTGCTACATTTTGCGGTCACATCGGTGTAGGATTAAACACAAAGCAACCCTGAGAGGCCAGTCAGAGTTCCTGTGGTCTCCTATTGGCCACGTGGCCCCAACTTGCCTCTTTGAGAAGATGCACATCTACAATGGCGGTTAGGATACAAAATGCAAAAACAAAGTCACAGTGTATATTGTTCTTGCCTGTATATTGTCATGTGTTTTTCGGTAAAATGTGATCCTGTGTCACTGATATGCTTATGTGTTATCAGTTTTTTTTTGGGGTGTATGTCTGCCCACACTGCAAATCAGTTTCCCTCAGCCATTATAAAGTAAAACAATCAAACATGGATGAACATGTCATACTGTTAAAATGACGTGCAGAAGCATATCACTGAATATATGACACATTCACATTGTGTAACAGCAAAGTACGGCTATCCTATTCAACAGACACTGAAATGCATCAAAGAATGAAACATGTTTCATACCTTTATGTATTTATTTATTCACAGTTTTTTTTTTGATTGGAGAACTGGAAAACACGTTTTTGCTTTCCAGTAAATCCTCATGTAACAAAAAGCATAATGTGAAATTAAATGGTGTAATGTGGCTGCTGTTATCACCAACTCACGCTCATGTCTTGTTAGATGATGAAAAATGAAATATCCCACAAATGACCTTGTAATTTATTTAATCCATGGCAAATTGTGTTTATGTTTAAATGGCCATTAGATGCAATCCACGCTTTAATCTGTGTTCACCCGCCTCTTGCCGTGTTCTCAACTGACATAAACTCCCATCTTATTGTTGAACATACCATGGTGGAGAAGGGAGAGGTTACAAGCCATAGTGTGTTGCCACTGCTGTTAAGCATGCATACACATGTACGTGACTACGCAAATGCTGGCATTCAAAATGTGGTTATAAAGTTGAGATGTGCTCAACACAAACACAAACACACACACATGTGCATAAACACGTATTTGTGCTGTATATACTCTAAACAGGAAAAGTTAAATTTTACCACACAGTTTGTAAAAAATATATATATCTGACTGGAGGCAATTTAAAGAGAGAATATGTAATGTTAAAAGACAAAAAGAAATAAACACTCTTGCATATTAAAATGTGAATTCACAACTAATAAAACCCTTCTGCTGCTGCTGCAGCCTGACTTGGTCTGGTGTGACCAGTAGCTTATGGTGGCTAATGTTAGCAAACTTTGTTGTTGTGTAACTGATATTACTGAGTCACTTAGCTGACTCCATGCCTCTTCTCTACTTGTGCTACTCTTACACCATGTTTTATCATGTCATATAAACAGAGAAAAATACATTACTTTATTTTATTTATTTGGTTTTTTTACAACTGTAGAGCAAGAAGTAAACATGTTCCTTATCAGGAGACACATTAGTGTCTGTGGTCCCAGTGCTCTCACTCTCAGTCGGACTGTCTAATGATGATGTGTTTAAAACTACTGAACAAACTGAACTTTTTATAGAAAAGAAAGTGAACCACTAACTCATCTGTTTTTCAAATGTAACTGCACTGCCAAGTTTTGGGCAGATTTTAGTTTGTCGTTTCCAACATTATAAGCACAATTTTAAGCTTTTTGTTGAAGATTTTGTCATATACTGTAGAGTGAATATAAAAATCCAAGATTGAATTTATTGTTATTATTATTATTATTACGGAAATTACAGATATTCTAATAATTTGATTTTAAAAAGTCTCCTTTTACTACTTTACGCATTTTATAAACTCATTTACTAACTAATCAGGCTGATAGCGTACAGCCTGTGACAGTGACATCACATCACCTGTTGCCAATCAGCACCTGGCTGGCACACACACACTGATGACAGCACCTCAGTGAAGCAACAGCTAACAGGGAGGTAAGGCTGGTAAGAGGCAGATGAATATTGGTGATCTCCCTTCGCTCAGTCTACTGTGTCACACTGAACAGAGCGGAAATACAGCAGAGCATGAGTGTGTGTGTGTGTGTGTCTGTGTGAGTGTGTCTGTGTGTGTGTTTAAACTTGCACATGTGCTCACATATGTGTGTCAGAGTGTGCAAGTGTGTGTGTGTGTGTGTGTGTGTGTGTAGGGAGAGGTGGGGGGGCACGCATGTACACACATAAACATCCTCCGGGCAATTGGAGTCATCCTGGGAATATTTATCTTTGCTGGTAACGCAAAGAGGCAGCCAACCTCTAATCTGGCCCTCAGCTATTTTCTCTGAAATCTCCGAAAGGGAGGAGAGGGGGAGAGATGAGAAGAAAGAGGAAGGAAGGGGGGAGACAAGCAGAGTCAGTGCGGAAGGGAAGAAATCTCTGAGAAGGTGGAGGATGGAAGGACAATAAATGGGAGAGACAGTGCTTGTCTGGTGCATGTGCATGTGTATTGAATGTGTGTGTTTCGTGACATCCTCGTACATCAGTGTGTGTGTGTGTGTGTGTATAGAAAATGTAGGTGTCTGTGTTTATGTGCTTTTCTTTTGTGCATGTCTGTGTCCAGGCAGGTCGGGAGGGGTGGCCAGGGGCTGGGTGATGAGGCGTGTTAGGGACCTTGTGTTTGGTGCGTCTGTGAGGCAGAATGAGGTGGGGTGATGGAGGTAGGTGTGTGTATGTGTGTGCGTCTCTGTGTGTGTGGGTGTGTGTGTGTGTGTGGCAGTGGCAGTGGCCATGCCCCCCGGGCTGAGCTGGATCTCTCAGTGCGCGGCTGATTCAAAGTGAATGGCAGCGTGCTGTGTGGCTCCATTGTGGCCAAATGATTTCTGACACTCCTCGCCTTGTTCTCTGATGTCTGAGGAGACAAGATGACACACACACACACACACACACACACACACACACACACATGAACAGATACATGCTTACAAACACACACAGATGTGTACAGAAAACTGGAACATTTGACAAGATGTTCCACATTTTTGGCTCCAGTGTCTTCAGATGGAAAATTGTATGGAAAATTTGATGCTCAAGCTTCTTCCAAAGAAGGAACATGACAGTTGGTTGTTCTGTTTGCTTTCATTTACTTGTATCTATTTACTCTACATGTGTTTTACTTTAACATCCCTGACCCGAACTAGTACAGGCCTGAGGGAGAAGGACTGTCAGGGGACAGAGTTCACACACAAGGAACGAGACTTTCGTTGCACTGCTTCATCGCTTCATCTTTCTGTTTATACTCTTCATGTCTACATACAACATATGTGCATGTATGTACATGTGTATCATTTACTGCTTGATCACTACCGCTGTGACCACATTTCCACACATACACACACACACACACACAACACAAACAATTTGCCTGGGCAGTCAGTGTGTGTCCATTTGGGTTTGTTTGGAGCTCTGTCATGTCACATGCTGTCTGCTCGGTGCTGCGCTCGTCCTTGCCTGAGGGTGGACACATCCAAGAAAAGCACTTGATTCGACTTGGGCCATGTTTTCTGGGACACCACCATGGCTCATCATTACTGAACTCTTTGGATCTCAGCTACAATAGGCCGGGGTTCTTTCCTCAGATTTGAATGTCCGGGGGAATGTCCAAGGGGTAACCAGTTGTACAAAACTCTAACATGGTAAGCAGACAGTATGAGGAATACTGTAGGAAAAAAGTGTGAAGTTACCATAGTGCGAGAACAGGTATGTACATAACATGAGACATGACATTAAGTCTTAAGTTAATCTCTAATGAGTTAACATAGATATATTGTATTAATAGGTACCTGGGAAGTAAAAAAAAAAAAAAAGCCCCTGTAATTCAGGCTCATAATGTTTTTTTAGTAAATGTATAAAAAGTATTCTCTCTAATAGCTGAGTATTAAAGTCTCTCAAATTCCCATAAACCATTATCCTGACTCTAAGCTGAGTAAATAAACCAAGTGTACAGCCAAAGTAACATTTTCCATGTAACTGGAGCCCCATACAAAGACTTTATATCTGAGCGTAAAATTAAAAACAGTATCATACTAGGTGGTTTGAGTGATGGTTGATTTACGGTGCAACAGCAGGGATGAGCGTGCCAAGGCCTGCAGGCTGATTATTGTGTCATACTGCATTCACAACCTGGATGGGAGAGGAAGAACTGGTTGATGACTTAAAATATGAATGTTGCTGTTTTTAATGGGTAATTTAGAGGATTTCTATGGAGCACCGCCCCAAGTGACTCGCTCCCTTTCCGCCTGTGCCATCGTTACGTTCAATCATTCAGAGCTACAGCCCAAAATATTTTAGCCTTGAATATTTTTGCCCTGAAAAAGTAGGTGTAGACAGAATGTGTATCAAAGCGGAACTTGACTTGCAGCCTCCGAAGGAGGGGGGAGTTAAAAAAGCACTGAACAGTGCACATAAAGATGGAAGATACGCACATCCAGATGAACTCTCAGGTTTTAAAATCTAGCCTTGTTGGCTGCTGAGTATTAGATAGTATATCAAATTATGTTGATGCCCAAAAAAGGTTTACTGATGTGACTATATAGCAACCCAGGCTAGATAGCTATTACACCAATGATTAGCCTTGGGGAACTGATGTCCATGGCTGTCACTCCCTCTCTCGCTCTCTCCCTCTCTCGCTCTCTCCCTCGCTCTCGGACAAGGCCTCTCTTTCCGTGGCCGTGATGAGACCAGCTCAACAGGGGAACTTTTTTTGTTGAACTGATAAACCTGTACAGCTGGTTGACCCCTTGCTCCAGAGCTACAAACCTTCCTCAACTACCTATCTCCCTCCTTCATCACAAAATAAAATAACAAAGTGTTGTGCAGTTAAAGCAACAGTCAGAATCCCTGGAGAGCTGGAGCAGTCAAAAATGTATGCAGTTATGGCTGATGAGGCTAAGGGGGATTCATGCAAATCAGCTTGCTGTGTGCGTTATGTCACTGGCCATGGTACATTGAAAGAGCATTTCCTTGAAATAGCCTCAGTGCTTTTAATGTCATTTCAATCACAAGTGCCGTTAAGGATGTGCTTGAATCCACTGGACTGAATGACTTAGTATGTGTGGCTCAAGCCTGTGATGGAGCTGCTGTGATGAGCAGGGAAGATAGAAGTGTTCCATGTCTATGTTCCCTGCTATGACCACAAGCTAATTTTGGTTCTGCGCTGTACTAGCAATGCTAAACCAGAGGCAACAGAATATTTTGAAACTCGTAAACTAAACGTGTGATATCGCTTCTTTGGTGTTTAGAGGCGTTGGAGAAGTGAACCTGTCCAGCTATCCAAGACAGGATGGGCGTCCCAGCTGAATTCAGTGAAGGTTCTGCTCGAAAATCGTGAAAGGAACTGGAACATCTATGACAGTTGGACTGCAGTTGAAACTTTCCAGGTTTTCTACATGATGGTGATGTTCAGGACTATATTGTCACAGAGCAGCCATGTAAAAACCTGCAGAAAGATTCAATGGACCGTGGCACAAGCAACATTCTACAAAGATGTGTTGGAAACGCTGAAATCAATGCACTGATGAAATGACAGAGGAGCTCTACAAGGAAACAAAAGAAATTTGTGAATGCAACAATATCATAGAGAACCTGCTTCGTCCCAGGTGCAAACAAAAACAGATGGCTGACTAAACAGTTGAGTCTTTTTCTTTTTGCAAAAAAAAAAAAGAAAAAAAAAAGAAAGAGGGCACAATTCCTGCCATGTGCAGTGTTTACAAACTGCCTGACCCAGACATGTTTCCAAGCTTGAGTGCAGTCCTTCAAGCTACCTTAACAATACCTGTTAGTGGCTGCAGTTGTGAGAGATCATTCAGCACGCATGGCTTACAAACATGGCTAAGGCATGGCAAACATTGAGCCAGGATAGGCTCACTTCTTTGGCACTTCTTTCAGCCTCAGCACAACTGATCCTGAGCTGGCCATTGGCCATTCAGACCAAATGACCTAACAAAGTAGGTTTTATTTCGCCAACTGACGAACACTTTATTTTAATTTTCTTATTGTAGAAGGTTAAGCAGCACCCTAATCCTTCACGTTTGCACCCGAAATGCATCATAGTAACTGTACCTATACCATGAGTAGGACATTGTGGTACATGTAGATGATGTACTGTCCCCTGTAATGTGCTGTATATCCACTGCTTTGTGTAAAGCAGCTGCCTCATTACATGTTTGTTTTACCAGCAGTGTGAATGGGATTAGAGAGTGTGTGTGCAAGCTCCCTCAGTCATCAAACCCTTTTAAATTTATTCATTCAACCTGTTCACATACACCAGTCTGCTTACAGACCACATTCCCCAGTGTGAACGCATGTGTGTGTGTGTGTGTGTGCGTGTGCATGTACGTCTCAAAGACACACTGTGCGTGGATTGCGTTTTCCTCTGTGGATGAGAATTCGCACTGGTTTCCTTCGGTGTGTGTATCTGTGTGCCTGAGCAAGTTTGTGTGTACAGGTGTGCATTTGTTGACTCCATTCCCTCTGTTGAATATGAAAGAATTTTATACGGTTTGAACAGCAAACACAAACATTAACCGCATGTTGTTTTAGAGTGTTAGGTGGTAAAACACAATCATTCACCAGACTGGATTAATCACACATAAAAACAATCATGTATCTCTGTCAAAGTTGGCTGACAGGAGAACACTACATCACATACAAAAGTCATTATAAACACATTGAAGTTCATACTCAGTTAAGACAAAGGTCTTCTTTCTCTCCTATCTCAGCGAACTTTCTTGTTCTCTTTCTCAGCTCGCCAATGTTTCACTCCTACTTGAACCGAACTGTAACACATGTACTTGACAATCCTACTTTTACCCCATGTAACCAACATATTATGCAAGAGTGGATTATGTGTTGTGTTGCATCTAAGGGCAAATTACATACTTGTCTCTTTCAGTGAGTATCATCCAGACAAGCACTATACATGGCTGCCCTTCCCTCCAGCCCACTGTAACCCTTCTCTGCAAAACAGAAAGAAGAGGAACAGAGAGAGAGAGAGAGAGAGAGAGAGAGAGAGAGAGAGAGAAAGTTTATGTCACCATGATCAAAACTTAGAAAAATGTATTCTGACAAAATGCGGAATCAAACAGAGATCTCATAAAAGTAACAGATTGTTTAAGACTTAGTGAGAAACATGTGGCGCTTTAAGGGATAATATCCTCTCTGTGGCTGCTGATGTCATTGTCAAACTTGCTGTCCCTCCCGTCACACACGCCCGCATGCACACACACACACACACAAACACACACACACACACACACACACACACACACACACACACTCATCCACATCCCTCCAGCCTTCCGTCCTTACCTCTCTCTCCCTCCCGCTCTGTGCTGAGCGCCCCTGGCCCTGCAGACGAGCTCTGTGAGGATTAATTAACCAATTAGGAGAGGAGCCCCTCGGAGGCGTTCGAGGGTCCCCTCGTTGTCATTACATACACATACACACATACACGCACACACACACACACACGCTGAGGGAGAGACACAGACCTCAATTAGGCTGTGCTGTGATAGGCCTCGCTGACTGGAAGATGCAGCTCTAGCAGCGGTGTTCATCTCCCCCCTTGAGTGACTGAGTAGGTGAGTAACCTTTTAATTGAATTATGATCATTATCCTGATGTCCACTGTTTCTGCCCCTGCTAACCCCTCCTCTTGTGTTTCTCATTTCCCCCGAGGTGCTGCTTGATGAAATTAAGGAGGAACCCTCTTCTGTCCTCAACTCATTTATCTCTTTCTCTCTGCAGAGATCAATGCTCATTCCATCGCTCTGAGCAACAGGCTAGAAAGCTTTGTGTCTGCAAAATTTACCTAAAGGAAACGTCCGCCTCATACTCAATCTATACATCCTAGTGGGCGTGGGCTAGCGAGACTGTGATGGAGTGATGACAGGGTGCAGGAGGGGAAATGTAGAAGAATGAAATAAATACCTGTATCTTAATATTTGTCCTAAAATGTGTCAGGCTTTGAAGGGTGATTTCTCTCCTGCCCTCCCTCACTAGACTGACAGGAGCAGGGATGCTGGTGGACTGTAGGCCATGCAGGGCTGTAGTACAGTATGCTGTGTGTCAGCGCTGACTGGCCTGATTAGGACAACACCACACAGACAGACACAGCAGGGGAGGGGAGGGCTGATGCTGCTGGATTCAAGACAAGACAGGCCCCCCGCTTCTCATCATTTCCTCATTTGTCTGCTCACTTGGCCAGCCATCACAGCCGATCTCCATGCCAGCACTTGACCTGAATAGGATGGGATGCAGATATGTTTGTTAAATGATGGCCTGACCTCTCGGCTGAGACACTTAACCTCTGCGGGAGAGCCGTGCTACAGTCTCAGTCTCATTGGTCTGTTAGTGTGTTGACCCTCACAGAACATTTACATGTGAAACAGGAGCCCTGGGGCCAGTCCATGAGGCTGGTCCATTACACTGGTTAATATTTTCATACATAATGTCCAGGCCCTCACATATATACAGTGGTCAGTCATGGTGTCATACTATTGTTGTTAAAGCTGCGCTGCTTAAAATAAATATTGTAAAATTAGATCACATTTCTTCCTACAATGTTAAGAAAAAAAAAAGACAATTTTAAAGTTTAAAAACTTTCATGTACACCAGGAAGTGAAGTAGCTGTCACTTTAGACAAATCTGGATTCCATAACACAGAATTATTCTCTATTGTCTCATGGGTTATTGTGTATTCACTGTGTGTACTAGGTATTTTTTTAATAAATGCATAAAAAATATAAGTCATAAATATCACCAATTTGGGGTCAAATTCACATTAGAAGTGAATTTTTTTTCCTAATTTGTCAAGCAAAATTTGGGACCTAAAAATTTTGTCACGGGTGAGAGAACGTTGAGAAAGCCGGCACCAACACACAATCATCACTGTATGGAACATTACAGACTGTGAGTGTTAGAAAACATAAGACCGCTATGTGCAGTCAGGTGATGTCATATTACAAGATTTCTGGGTGTTAATGTTTACATTTTTCAAATAGCTACCATGTGTTGCTATGTGGGACAGCCAGGTTGCCTCAGACTCGTGTCATCGATTGTGTTTACATTCACAAATTGTTCACTTTTCACGTTTTGTGATTTATGAATTGTACTTTACGGAACATGGAAGTGCAACACAGTTTTCTGTGACATTACTGACATATCAATGGAACGACAAAGACCGCAAGAAGGTCTCTTCCTTTGCTAAGTGATCCGACTCTATCTCCTTTCCATCTGTTAGTGATCTCCAATAGCTCCGTGTGCTGTGAACGAGCACAGGGGAGAAAAAAAAAAAGAAGGGGGGGGACGAGAGGAAAGGAAAGTAGAGGTTTTACTGCATCCTGGTACATCCTGCCTTAATGAGGCCCCCCTCTCTGTCTGCCCATCTGTCCCCAGCGGGATTGGCCGCACAGGGCCCCCATGTTAGTGAGGAGGATGTTTGCGTGTATGTGTGTGTTTGCATCTGTGTGTGTTTGTGCAGAGGAGATGTGTTCGGAAGTAACGGTAACAGTTAAAGCAAAAGGAACTGCATCCTCTGTGGATGGCAGTGACGCGCTTGACACTGCAGACAGCAGGTAACTTCATGTAACTGCATGGATCTGGACAATTTGTCCCTTATTTTGTCACTTCCTGTTTGTTTAGGTCTTGAAACAGCAGTTGTAGCAGCACATGTTTAGGATTCCCCCTCCATCTCATTTACCTCCTCAGTAGGAAGCGGACTGAGTCATCCATCCTTAACCCCCCTACCCCACCTCTGATGACCCCTCTCCGTGGTACAGTCTCATTAGCCTGAGCTGCAGCGGCTTGTTAACCCCACTAATCGAAATAGGAATGAGCATAAAAGAGCCCAAGAATTTACTGCCAGCTCCACACTTCAAAGGGACAGTGGGGGGAGGGGTGGGGGGCATCATCCAGCAGACTGAGAGTGTGTATAGATGTGTGTGTGCGCGCACTCAGAGGTGTGTGTGTGTTTTTTAAAGTTTGATGAGTTGGTTTTGCTAACACTTTGAAACAATTTGCTTCTCACCTTACATTATGCAGAGCGAGTTTCATGGTTGTCACAGAGAACAAAAACAAACTTTGCACATTGGCCTCAGCTAACATGACAATTTTCAGCCACAGATTAATTAAAAAAAAACTTGACACTCAAAGTTGAGGTTTTCTCAGCCCAACTACAAAGTGTGTGCACTGCAGTAGGCTGGATCCTGTGTCAAATTCCCACAGCTCTGCAAATAATGTATGTGTAACAGAGGCATGCTGCAGCGCGCCCTGCTCTCATCATCTCCAGTCTGGCTGCCAACACTGACAGACTCCTGTATAACTAATATCTCCACTTTACCACCACACCAGGGCAAGTCTGCTTTGCAGATTCTGCAACTGCTGAGATCAAGGAACTATGTTTTATTCAGCGATTTCAAAAGCATATGGAGTAGTAATGGTCACATGTAACTTTAATGTTGTGGTGTTTTACTCTAATCCTACATTTATCTTAAATTTAATCAAAGTAAATCACTGAACCAACCACTAAGGATCTTGAGATATCCTAATATATTAAGAATGCGCTCTCTCTTACGGCAGGAGAAATAAAAGTAGAAGAAAATAGAAAACAAACAAAAAGCAGGATGCTATAGCCTGCCAAAACAGCTGTTACAAGCATCCAAGCGGACTCTGGAGTCTCCTCAACCCACGGTGTTAAAAAGTTTGCAAAGCAGATTGAGGATTTTATGTAGACCTAATAAACTGAATCTGGTGACCATAATCAAGTAGGAAAATATTACTAACTCTGCCCGTAGAGCTGCAAGGATCCGTCAGCACAGCCCCCTTGCTCCAAATCTATTCACTCGGCCGGGCGTGGCAGTCAACACTTGGCAAACTCCAAAATCCCAGAGGTGCAGAAAGCTACTTTGTCAAGGGGAACATGTAATCCATTTATTTCAGTCACACATGTTTATCTTTTGGATCCTTTGTGTCACTTACACTGTGCTTGTTTGCTTTGTGTCATTTTCAGTGTCAGCACAAACTTCTCTTTTTATATTATTCAAACAAAGTGAGACACTGTGGTTTGGTTAGGTAGGCCCAGAGAGGGATTTGGCTCATCCCGATTCATGGTGCACCACAATAGCTGGTATGAAATCTGTTAATACCAGCCCACTCGCTACTATCTGAGCCCTCGAGTGCTTTTGGATATGAGGCTCGGTGGGAGTGCATACAGTAATATGCCAAAGCTGTTCTCAAAGGATGATTAGAAGTTTGTTTAGAAAGCCTGACTTTTTTTTTTTTTTTTTTGTGCAGGAGCTGATTGATAGAAATGCAACCGCAAATCAACACTGAGGTCAATCATGATCCACCGCTGAAGTCATCTCACTGTTGCAACATTATTAACAAACAGACAAAACCTGTAGAGTGGTGCTTCGTCTGTTTGTAAGCACCTACAGGTTTATGTCATACATTTAGCTATGCTCCTGTGTGTTACAATTACATCTGTCCTGTCAGGCCTGCATGCGAATGTGCTGCAACACAAGCTTTTCCGCTTGCAACCAGCTCATATGAGCCCCTCTGTCTCTGCCCTGTTTGTTTTCATCCTGGTACACAGCAGAACGACTGATTAAAATCTATTTGTTTGATGTTCAGTATGAGAAAGAGAACAATCGGTTGTTCTAGAGGGTGTTTAGCAGAAACGAGCTTTGAAGGTTTCTGTGCAAATTTGCCTTGTTGCAGGGAAAGAGAGAGAGAGAGAGAGAGACGGTAGAAGAAAACAGTTCGTCACTTGTGTGGTTTGGCTGGTACTGTTCAGTGGTTCTGTATGATGCTTCTAATTTTCACCACATGCTATTTACCAACTTATACAAGCTTCACAATAGAAGTGTAGTTTTGCAGCAGTAGAGGAGCTTTTGTGTTCTTGCAGAATTGTGGATTGTGGACTGAAACTACACTTTATTGAAGGGCATAGTGTGTTCTTCATTATGCACAAAACTGGAGAAAAATGTGTCGCCCATGCCCCCCCCCCCGAACTTGTTAATGAAAACCATTATGGAGTGTCTGTGTTGTGGCTGACGTTGTTCGGCCGACCCAAACGCATTCATTCAAAGAACAAAACAACAATGAATGAAGGTCTTAGTGTGTCCATCTACAAATGAACACATGTTCTTACACATGTTCTTCTTCTCCAGTAAATACCTCTTGCCACTAGCTTCTCTTGTAATCAGCTGTGAGAAAAGTGGAGTTCCATGCTCTTCACATCACACAAGGCGTTTTTCTTTTTTTTTGCTTCCTGGCAGAGAACATACATGAAAAAAAAAAAAAAAAAAAAGAATCAAATGTCAACTAATGATTATACTTTTACAGTGAACTTAAATTGGTGTAAGATTAAATGTGACTGCAATATTCAACTTTAAATTTGAAATAATAGGGAAACAAACAAAAAAACAAAACAATGTGCTATATTGACATTTAAGAAATGAAACTTTTATAAAATGAGATTAGGCCTCACAGGCTCACAAGAGGCAGAACTGTGATTTTTAAGAGCATCACAAGCATTAAAGTCTGAGCTGACATCAGTATTATATCACTTGTCAACAAGGCAACATTATCTGGGCCAAACAGTTCAACCAAAATGGCTCTAGTTCTTCCAGCAGAGGACCAGAATGGATATTTTTAGAAGTCCATGTCTCTATCACAGGTCTTTAGAGGCAATCATGTGGCCGTAAACATTAAACCATGAAAGATGTTTTACATGTTTTTGTGAATGTTTGTGAGGACAGTGCGGTTAGGAGGGATCAAAAAGCAACTTTAGTGGTACAACGGATCGATTGATAGAGAGATTACGAGAAAGAGAGATGTTGATCATGACTACCATTGTGGGCTGATGGTTCTAACGCTGGAGGCAAAAAGGGGTTCACTGAAGGACAGTGAAATAAAACACGTCTAACCCAGACCTTACGCATATTTCAGAGCATATTGTAAGGGCTAGTGTAAGTGGTGCCATATTATATTCATTATCTCGTTTTGTTGTGTCAGCGTGAGCCTCCATTCCTTTGCTGCTTCCCTCTGTCTGACGGAAACCACACAAATATGTGTGGTTTGTGCGTGAATATCAGCCGGTGGCCGTTCCTTGTCAGGTAGGCTGCATTTGAATAATTTGAAGAGACAAGGAAGCAATAACCATCAGACAAAGCAGCTTGAGTAGGAAGTGACAGCCAGAGAAAAGATGAAGCAAGGAAAATGCTTTCACACCCATGTTTGAGTCTTGTGATGAGTTCAGTGTTGCTCTGATGAAAAAAAAAAAAAAAAAAAGGAAGCCTTGTTTTTAACACTTGTCATGTTTTGGTTTTGTGATGATTTGTGTGGATGACAATATAAACAACATATGATTAATCTATACAAAAGTAGACAGATGTTTTATCATTTTAAAAGGCTTGAAATCTGAGGCAGATCATGGATATATGTTCAAATGAGTTGAGTCCTTCAACAATGCACATATTAGGCCTGGATGAATAAAGCTGGACTTTCCATGGGCGATATATTAATGAGAGGGACAATTATAACAAAGCATAGAAAATTAACCCACTGAAGCCCTGAAAATCTTCCATCATGTCGTTTTCTTTTTCTTTCTTTCTCTTTTTTTTTGCTTGACTAAAAAAAAAAAAAAAAAAAAAAAAAAAAAAAGAAGGAAAAAAAAATCTGTCATTGCACTTGTCACTTTGTGGCATGTCAAGAGTGTAGAATGTATTCAAGCCTTTGGCAAAGTGTGACCTTTTAGGGAAGCCCAGGCGCAGTTTCCCTAATTAACCCGCCCTCCTCATGCATACAGACATTCATATCCACACACACCACGGTGCCTTCTTCATTAGACAGACACGGAGATCAACAGATTAATTTAATCTGCATAAATGCAAATGTCCTACTTGAGCGTCCAGAGCGTGCATGGAGATGGTTGGCGCAGACGACAGTTTACAGGCAACATTATTTACTTATACACTAGATTAATATAAAATTTGATTTAGTGTTTTTGTAAAAAAATAAAAAATAAAAAAAAAATTATAATAATGCATGAATTTACTCTGATTGTAAGGATCAATTTTTCGAAGAAAAAAGAAACAAAAAGAAAAACTAATCAGACAAGATTAAAATTTTATGAATACATATTACAAAAGCTTGACTTTTACTGCATTTGACATAAAATGTAAAGCAAAAAAATATCACTATAAACTCACTAATAAGATGCATATGAACCGTTGCCGTATATTAATGGGAAATCTCTTCTCACAGTCAAATATGGGACATTGCAGCCAGGCCCGTCATGGTTATTTGGGGACAATGGACACTCGGCAACAGTCTCATTAAGACATTAAAAATACACTCGTTATTAGTGCAAATTAACCTAATTCGGGAGGTCCATACATATAAAGCGCTTCAGCAGTCGGAGATCAAAGCAGTGACAAGTCTGTGACAGGGTCCAGGCGTGACAAACGGGACAGGGCTGCGTCTTCCTGCGTAAAATCAACCGTGAAAACATTCCGTTATTAGACATGCAAAATGACTAAACACATGTTTACTCTCATGGACTGCATCCACACAAAGACGACGATTTTTAGTGAAAGAAAACGTGATCGGAATGAATACATTCAGTGAATCTGTCAAACTGCGTTAGATTTCCTTGTGAAAAAGAAAAAAAAAAAAGATGTGAGAAAAGAAGAAAAATTTAATATAGGATATAGGAGCAAAAAGGCTAAATTAGAATTTATTGTCCGGATATTATGTAACAACATGGTGGTAAATACTTGCTTGGCATTTTGAAAAGACATAAATTAACTGCATTCAGTGAATGGTGAAAATGTCACTGGCTGTATTAACTCACAGTCAGTTGTTCTTGGAGACCGCAAGAAAATGTAACACAGATTGAGATGTAAAAGGCCATAAAGTACTGGGTTCACTTCACTTCATAAGTCATTAAAATGTGCATTTAATTACCAAATAAATAAATAAATAAATATCCTACATGCCAATTTGTTGCTCTGACTTGCACTGAGGCTTTTAAATAAATGTTTAAGTGAGCCACAAGACAGCCACACAACACAGGAATAAGGTGTGAGGAGAGATATTTTCAAAGAAAAGAAAAAGAGGAAAAAGAAAAAAAATAGAAACACCCACAAAACATGTATTAAACAAACTATGGGTCGTTGACCCTATTTCATCAATATGTTTTCCTGTTAATCTAATAATAAGAATAATAGCTATTATTAATAATCATAAATACAATAATAATACAAGAAAACACATACACACACACACACACACACACACACACACAAGCACACACACACACACACACACACACACACAAGCACACACAGAGCTGTGTTAAAGAGCTTTGGTGGCATTTAAAGTGGCTTTATGAAGCGCCTGAGTGGCAGTGATACCTAAAAGGCCTTCAGCAGCAGCCTCACAACTGCAGCTTCACTCCTTCATGTCCTGGTGTGTGCAGCGAGGCCATGCTGGCCTGCATTTAACAAGTTCCCCCTTCGCTTTTAAAAGACATGTTTAAACAAACACAGCTCTTTTCTACATCCCCCGCCAGCCTCCCTTTGAGCCCGGCACAGTGTGAAAAGGTGGAACTGGGCTTTGACGGTTTGTGTGCCGCAGTGGGGAGAACGAGCTACAGAGGGGTGAGAGAGGAAGGGAGGAGTGGTGTGTATACCGACTGACTGCGGGCTTGGCCTTTGGTAAATACATGGGATTTCACAGAAGGGCCAGTGGGTGAATGGGAGCTGCCCTCCTGGAGAATAGAGGTACCAGGCCTGTGCTCATTAGCCTCCGAGGCTGCAGGATAAAAGAAGGCAGGGCAGGCCCTGTTCCAGGTACAAAAGAGGGTCTTCATGAGTATGTGTATCCCTGCTGGGGTCCCAGTGAAATGGAAATGCAGCGCTTACCATGATCTGATGAATGGTCAGCTCCTCCCAGGCTGTATTGGCCCCCTTGTCCTGCTGTGATCACATTATTGTGGGGAATCAAGCCCTTGGGAGAGAAGAAGTTAGGCCCTCAACAACTGATCCTAGATCAGATTTACCTGTTAATAGTTGAGAAAGGGAATACGTTGTCCATGCCTCTGGACAACAGCAATGTTTGCTACTCATCACTGGCTTAATCTTGAACAAAAATGCAAGCTCCATTCTCTGTGGTAAAAACATCATCTTTCTGATTAATTTGGGCACAAGTTGATTGTTGTTTCTGAATTTGGTCATTCCTCCTCCATCCTTCCCTCCCGCATCACATGCTAAGTGTGAAAAAAAGCATGAAAGCCCTGTGATCTCACATGACAACAACACAACCTGACATAACAAGCGATGTCTGGCACTTAAAGCAGTGGCAACAACAAGTCAATGCTGTTTTTTTTTTTTTACAATTAATTTGGTTCACAGAGCCGATTGTATGCCTTTCGAAAAAAGCCAACACCAGGCCATGTACATTTAGAAACACAAACTACCCTAATTGAAGTTGTTTTGTCGTCATTTATCATTGGACTGAGACTTTAAGGAGTGTGAACAACCTCTCTGCACCCGACAAAACCCTTTTCGTACATCATGTTAAGCAAGACAGACGTGCCTGTGAGTTTCTTCTCTCTTTTCCTGCGGCACATCTAATTTACCCACTGCATGGAGGAGCTACAGGCTTTGTTTGCAGTGTCCCTGCCCTGAGACAGAGCAGCTCTCCTGGACTACACTAAACCGGCTTGGCAGCCGGCGTGTGTGTAGTGCCAGGCTTGAGGGAGGGTATGTATTTGTGTGTGGATTTGTGCACATGTATACCCATATCTAAGTTTTGCCTGTGCAGGGATGGAGGCGTTCAGATGTCTTGCATCATGGGCCTGCATGTACATGTGCTTGTGTCTAACACACATACACACACACACACACACACACACACACAGAGTCCAGCATTAAGGGAACACAAATCGGGCGAATGAATCCTCGTACCACCTCTTTTGGCACTCATCAGTTCGTGACTTGTGAAAAGCGCCAAAGTGAGGATTGTAAGTGAGCAGGACACTCGTCACAGGTCCGCCCATGAGACTCAGTGACACCTGTCATCACAGCTTACTCTGAAGACCTGCTACACACCACCTCCAGCCTCGCCTCGCCTTGCCTCTGCCGCCGACAAATGGGGGTGGTGGTGGTGGAGAGAAGTGTGGCGGAGGGGGTGGATTTATAGATCCCCTCTTTCTCTGTCCTCCATACTGGTAGCGAGGTTAGAGGGCACAGCACAGGCAGAGAGAGCAGGGTGGAAAGGAGGGAGAGGGATGGAGGGATGAGGAAAGTCTGCCCGGTTAGGGTTTGTCCTTCAGATGAGCATGCTTCTCTGCCCCTGTGGCTATAGCTCGCCTTCCCGCCTGACTGCATACTCGGGACAAAGAGGTTGTGTGTACGTGTGACATAGGATGCTCCAACTACTTAACAGTTCAGTTTTCACTTTGGTAATGAATCTATTTCCATGTTAAAATCCCCTTTAAAATGCATTTATGCAGATGAATAGAATTCTTAATGGGAAGTTTCACCATATTAGTTATTATTTCAGCGTGGAAATGTTTATTTCTCCTCCTCTGGCTTTATTGCTTGGTAGTTCATTATTGCATACTGAAAAACACAGGGCTGATTGTGGGCCCCTGCATGAGTTGCCGTACAAAAAGTAGCCGAGAAAGAAAAGAGGGAGAGAGAGAAAAAAAAGGGCTTGTTTGGTTCAGAAACCATTTAACAACTTCCCCTGGAAATTGAAAGAGGAAATAGTTTTGGGCTGGATTGCAGTAGGGGGGAATGAAGCCCATATGAGGACCAGATGAAGAGAGTAAGCAGCCAAGCAGGACTGACAGTGGGAGAGAGAGAGAGAGAGAGAGAAAGAGAGTGAGAGAGAGAGAGGGAGAGAGTGGGGGGGATAAAAGAAGGGAGGGATAGGGAGTCTTTTGATGTCCTTCATTTACATCTCACAACAAAACGTAGGAAAAACAAACTGAAATCACTGTAAAACAGTGACAGCGGGAGAGATAGAGAGAAAGCGCGTGCGAGAGGGAGAGACACACACACACAGCAAGAGAGAGAGTGAGGGGACTGGGTGTTTATGAGGTCATTTACCAAACTCGTGTTTTCAACATTTCCTCCCCACTTTAATTTTTCAGCTTTGTTCTAGTCTAATTATTTCCATCCACATGTGAGTGTGTGTGTGTGTTTGTGGATGTGTGCACATGCCTGTGTTTGTGTGCGCGTGTGTGGTGTGTGTGTGTGTGTGTGTGTGTGTGTGTGTGTGGACCCATGTGCTTGTCACTGTAACTGTTCACATTGCAACATAGACAGAATGAAAACATGCCCACTTAACTTCCTTTCTTTTTACATTAACCCTTAAATGTTCCCATAACATGCTCTTACAAACTGCCAGCTCAGGGCATGCTGAGATTTTTGGAAATCCACTCCCACGACTGAAGGGAACAAAACACAGCAATATTAAGTGGGAAAGGTGATGACATCCCGGACATTAACTTTTTAGTGGGAGCCTCCTACATTTGACATTTGCGTGGCAGTTATGAAACACAATTTTACTCACCTGATTTCAAACAGGTGAGTCAAATGGGACAATAAGCAGAACAAGTAAGAAACATTGATGCTGTGAAAGATGTTGTGTTTCTTTAAAACACGGTTGACCTGCTAAAGTTGGCGATTGACTCCTTTCACTTTGCCTTCTGTTCGGACAGAGAGTGGGCCGCTAGCCGCCACGCAGGCTAGTAAAGTGGAGCCTTTCGATCTCATGTCAATGCGTATTTTTGGCCAGCACACTCTCAGCACGGCACGCTGGTCAGCTAACATGCTAGTTAGCATGGTTATCATAGCCATAATGTGCTGTATGTAGCCCACTGACTGTATAAAATCAAGGTGTAGCTGTGGTTTTTCTGGTTTAGCAGAACTGCGCTGGGCAGGTGAAAGGCCTCTTTCAGTGGGTGTGTGCTCTGAAAAACGTCACAGAACGAAAAGGAAGCGTGTTCACCTGGGTGTCATGTTTACATCACTGCCAATCTGAGCCAGAGCTGATAAATACTGGTGACTACTGCAGAGTCATTTGATCCGGGACTGAATGCTGATTGTTCCCTTTCACACTGAAGACAAAAGACCTGTAGGCTAAATAAAGTTTCACAGAATAAAACCGAGTATTGTAGACTGCAAGAACCGAGACTCGTCACAAGAAAGTTGGTTTGTTCAACTGTCTAACACCATCTTCAGTATGTTCATTTTTACTTGACATACCCCTCTAGCGACCCAGTGTACGCTACCCTAAAAAGTACATCAATGTTAGTATTAGACTGTATAGTAATTAGACTGTGGCAGAGAACGTCAGTTGAGCAGGCGGCACTTCAGTGTGGTCAATGATGCATTCACGTTCACACTGCTAAATGAAAGTGGCAAAATGTGGCCCATACTATCTTCGAATGTGGTCTGAGTGATCCAATCTCAAATGCATCCTCAATGCGTCTTGGGTGCGTTCACACCTGTACTTACACCTGTCCACATGGGATTTGATCAGCTGAGTCGGATGTTAATGCCAGATCTGAACAGGGCCAAAATTTCATGCATGAGGACAGAGATTAATAAACCTCCAAACAATGCTCACTTTTTAAACAGCTGTAAATAGAATACTTGCCTTACCTCGCGTGTTTCAGTTGCCTAACCATATCCAAAGCTTAACTATAATTTATTAGTCATAACCACAGTCTTTTAAATTATGTCAGATTATAAAACAGTCATAGGTCACATTAGAAAGCATTGACTGCATATTTTTTCTAATTTTGTTGGGGTGGTGGGAGGGGGTTATTGATGACCAACATGAACTTTCCTCATTAATACAGAGTAGTCAGGCCATCTGGTCACATTAAATTTTATTTTATGTTCCGTTCATTTTTGCAGATGCTTTTAACCTCCAAGTGCATCCCTCCAAAACTAAAAGCTAAAAACTAAGACTATGTTCAACAGTTTTTGGGAATTTTTTGTTTTTAAGATATGAGACATCTGTAAGTCCTACCATGGGGTGCTGAGGGGATAGAGAAGTGGGTTTTAAGCCTGTGTTGGAAGATGAACAGTATTTCTGTTGTCCTTAAGTGGGGCATTGATTCCACCACTGTGACTCCAGGACAGATTCTGACAGACTGGATGATGACCACCTAACCTACTTCTAAAATTAAGGCTACATCCATACTACAACATTTTAGTTTAACGCATCTCTTTTGCCACGCTCACGCCTGGCATCCACATTACTCCAGAGTTTACGCTGGCACATGCATGCCCAGTATACAGAGCGAAAACGGTCATGTAGACATCACCTAAACCTGGCTATGTGGGTAGGTGGTATTAGCATATTGATAACAATTTCACTTAAAAGTAAGTTTTATTTGAGAGAAAAATTGTATAAATACAACATTTAACTAAACCTTAATGGAAATTGACTACTTAAATCAGAAACAGAAGCAAACCTCTAGATTGAAATTCTTAGCACATTAAAGAAAATGGCAGCTCACCAACTGAAATCTCAGGTGACTCATTATAACCGATTTTCCACAGAATGCATTTTAATATTAAATCCAGTAATTAAGCAGTCAAACACATCAATAGTTTGTTGTGTTAGTCATTTCATTCTTCATTACTCTCAAACAGAGAGTTACCACAGGTGTGTCCCCAGAACACAGTGCTCAGACCTGTCAGTGTTACGCAATCTAAATTACCGTACATTACGGTTCTCTAGTCAATTAATGATGCTATTTTACATTTCAGGTTGAAAGTTGTTACCACAGAGGAATTGGAACAGGAAGGTCTGTTTTCAGCATGATGGGAAATGGGACAGAGGGGTCCAGAGGGGATATACTGATGGTGATGATGATGAATCTGTTATGCCAGAGGCTCGTGACATGGGTGGAAGTCTTGGCTCTTAGTACTGGAGGGCGAGAATATGCTCGACCAGGTTTCTGTCTTTGTCTTGCTTGTCTTTTTTGCTTTGTCTCTTACTCTTTTGCTCTTTGCCAATTCATTGCTTCCATTCTTGAGTGTATAAAATGTTACACAGTTTCCACTCTCAACCAGACACTTCATGCCTGTGATGACATTTGTAAATCCCTAACCTGCATGGTTCTGGCTGAAAGCTCTGATCTCTCACTTGTTAATGGTGGAGCACATGGTCTTCAGGCATCACTGGTGCAGCGATAGCTTCCTGGCATCCTGGCTGCTCTTGGATCAGAGCATGACTAAACACGTGTTATGACATTCAGTGATATTTGCATATTCATTTGTGACATTAAGAATTCCTCTCTGCTGCCTCAGGTGCTCCCGAGTTCCTCGTGGAACACTATGAATCCAGTTCCTCATGTTACTTCTGAGTGAACCTGACTGGGCAGCGGAATTGATAGTATATCTTAACCCCTTTTAGATGTTTCTTGAAAGAAGGAAGAGGAGTTTTCAGGGCAGAGAGGCAGGGTGTAGGCACACGGAGTAAGCCTGGCTCTGACTCACTCTGGCAGTGGCTTTAATCAGGGTGGAAAAGCAGCAGTGTTCTCATGCAATGCAGAGTCAAGTACTCGCCCTAAGGTCTGCAGGGGGTCAACCATGGTGCATAGAGGGAGAGAGAGAGAGAGACAGACAGAGAGACAGAAAGAGAGAGACGGAGGGAGCAAGAGAGGGGTGAGAGAGAGAGAGACAGAGAGAGAGAGAAAGAAATCCATGTCCCCTGACAAGTAGACTGCCTAGAGGATATGGATTCCACACTTTCCATCACAAAAGACATTAATTACTGTATATCAGAGCCATAACATAATACCACTGTGTAATGTAAAATGATCTTCAGGTGTTAATGCTGAGAGGATAATTCCCAAAGTATTGGAAACATCCTCAGAAAAATACCAGATGACTCAGGCTTAAATTTAAAAAAAAAAAAAAAAAAAAAGTTACATTCAGCAAAATTACAAATTTCCACTAGACCACCATAGAAACATATAATTCCCAGGTGTACTAAATTTAGCTCTTATCATTACCAAATATACAGTCTTGGTCCAGTCTCAATTGGTCGCAGCGGCAGGGTTAGGGGCATCACAATGAACTATATGACACTGTGTTGTTGATAAACAAAAGTGGTGGGAAGTGATCTGAAAACTGGCCGGTGGACAGAAAAAGGTTGAACCGAGGGTCATTTCACAGCAGCAGAGCGGAGTGATATATGAAGAGAGAGAGAGGGAGACAGAGGGGAGGAAAGAGACGGGAGAGTGGGCAGGAAAAGCGAGACACAGGACCTGAGCTGCAGTTTGTGGGGTTTCTGTGTTCTCAGGGCCTGTTTGGGAAGGCTGCGTTCAGGGTTACAGGTCTGGCCCCGAGCGCCAGCGCTGTCACTGGGAATTACAAACAGGCAAAGTGTGTAACCTGCCCTAACGCTGTGGCAGAGAGCCTGAGGGGGCACAGAGCTCATGCTGACTGGCTGGCTGGCTGGCTGGCCGGCCGGCTGCATGCAGGATTCTCTGCTTGGCGACTGCCTGCTCTCCTCTATTCACTGTGCCGCTCCGTGGAACAACAAACACTGATTAGTTGACGTTTTACAGTTTGTCTGTTGCATGGATCTCTCGCTGTTGTTGGTGAGTTACAAGCTAAGTAAAACTGTAATTATTGAATAATGTTGAATGAAGCAGAACAAGCACGACATCTCTCTTGGTGTAAAGACGATAAATGTACCCATAACAAAACCTCAGCGATCTAAAAGTAAAATACCACATGTGTAATTTCAAGAAGTTGTAAATTGCACCAAGTGCAGCCGTGAACTCACCAAACAAATATTTTTTTTTTTTTTTTTTTTAGGCTTAAACCTGCGAAATGAAGTGGAGAAGGAAGCAGCACATTAGTCTGGTAGATCCTGTTTAATAACATCATTTACAGGAGAGTTCTGTTCAAACGCATATCCCACAATGCCACTCAGATTTAAACAATTATAGGCTTTAACCTAGCCTGTGTTAGGGCTTCATGAAAAGGTTTGTGAAAACCGGCTCATCTGTGCTAATATTGACAGCTATCTCAGTGTCAAATTCATTCTGTCACCATGAGAAAAATCTGAAATGACAGAATCAAATAATGTATTCGGGACTAAAGAGGTACAGTGTTTTCAACACAGTACAGCGATGGCAGATCAAATGTGGAATGAAGAAAAACTTTAAAATGCACAAAGTGCCTTAACTGCTGCCTTACATCATGTTAACATAAAGACACCCATGGCATTTATCAAAGACGACCTGGTTCGCATGCCAAAGAGCGTGCTTTGATATCCAGCGTCACTAATTCAAGTATCCTTCAGTTTGTGGCTGTTGTAATTGTTATTAAAACAGAGCCCATGGCAAAATTCTGCCCCATTCATTAGAAAGTTTCATCAATTAACACTACCCACAGGGAGGTTTGGACACTGCTCTGAGCGACCGCCAAGGCGACAGTGTCCTCTCTTCCTGCTGATTAGTTCTCTGCTCCAGCTGCTTTTAGTCTAACATACGACACACTACTCGGATTACTTTATAGGAAATATACCCTCGCCACACAGAGAAAAATATCTTTGAAAATGCACTTTAAAAAAAAAAAAAAAAGCACTGCATTTATCCTGAGAGCAGTGCCACACATTCAATATTCAACCAAGCACACTCACACATTTAATCACTGAGATGATGTGCAAGTTGCTGACCTGCTCATATGGAGCAGTTCTGGGGTTCAGTGTACACATTTTGGGAATCAAATAATCAAACAGAACGATGCACATAAAAATAATAATTAAAATATACATAAATAACATATATACCAACAGTAATATATATTTTTTTTCCTTTAGTCTATATAACCTTAATTTAGATCCATTTTAATTTGTATTTGAATTTAAGTGTCTTATTATTCAGTCGTACCCTATCACTGTTACACATATACCCCCATCTCCTAATGTCTGCAGTGGTGCCCCATGAGCTAATAAATTAGAGAGAAAGAGAGCCCTCTGGTGTTAGTAGCTGCCATGAAGCTTTCAACCTGAGCCCTTCAACACCCAAATTAAGTATTTTCATATTTTGTCTATCACCTACAACCCACAATGTGTCTGTCAAAAATTCCCATCATGACTCTTGATAAATTTTGGTTAAGGAAAATAAATGAGATAAAGTGGGTGTCTGGTGTAATACATTTATCACGCCACTTTAAATTTCAGAAGCTTTCACGAGTAACTGCTGACAATGTTGACACTAACAGCTTAGATACAAACAATAAATAGTTCATCCTTTTAATAAATACGGGGGAATTTAACAAGAATACTAATGATAAACACGTAATGAGACGACAACCAAAGCTGGTGTGGAATTCCAGGCCCACAGCAGGTTAAAACAGGGTCAGAAGATGAGGTCAGACGCTTTAGAAAGTACCTGCATAATCTTTCTTTCTTTGCCACACAGACACAAACACACCGGCCCTCTCTGCTGGCTTTGTGACCCTCTCTATTGTCATGTATACATGGTTGGGCAGGGCTGCTATATGCAGACAACATGCCAGGCTAAGTGTTGGGTGTGGTGAGGTCACAAAGATCACCATCTCCTTTAATTACCCAGGACGAGGCCAGCCACCGATATTTCAGTTCACCTGTGTGTGTGTGTGTGTGTGTGTGTGTGTGTGTGTGTGTGTGTGGGGGGGGGTGGGACAGAGGCCTTTAATACAATAGACAGTGTAGAGATCACGCTCTTTCCTGCATTCCACTAACAACAGGCCACAGGTAAACTTACTCCCAGCCTACTATAACACAGAGTTGTTTTCTGTTCCAAAAAAAAAGAAAAAAGAGAAAATCAGTCAGGGCCAAACAGGAGAACACAGACTGCGGACCCCTGCCTAAGGGACCTGCTTTCACCACGTCTTATACCACAATTGGTAACTTAATAGCTCTTCTTACCTAATACTTTCTCTTAGTGCTCAGAGGCAAAAGCACAGGCCTTTGGAACGTGACGGCATAACTCTCAGGTTTTGTGCTAATTATTATGTCTGTAGCGCTTCAGGTGGATATAACTAAACACAATGAAATGTTTTAATTACGGTGGTGTATTACAACTTTGAGTTGCATTATATACTGTATATATCTGAAGCTGTAAACTGAATGTTTACTGCAAATGAATGCCTTGAAAAAATATTTCAGGAAGCTGATAAAAAAAAAAAAAAAAACAGTAAAATTGATACTTGTCTTGATCATGAAATGTAGCAAAGAATATCACTCTGTCGTAGTGTGTCATCTCGTTTGAATGAAGTTGATTTCATGACATTTTATTGCTGTATTTAGCTCTCTCTTGCTCTCCTTCTCCCTCCTCTCCCCCCCCGAGGGTTTCACCTGCGGAACCTGCTCTGTCATTAAGCTATAGGAAGGGGATTTATGCACAGTAGAAACACAATAAAAAACTACACCCTCCAAGGCACTCCCATCCGCTGCATGGTCAGCAGCTGTGACACTTTGAGTGGATATGAGATTCATTTTGTGCAGGGAACATGTGCATCCCTTGCTGTCTGTAACACTTTGGACTTATGGGATGACGTGCATGCTGAAAAGAAAGGAATACTCTGCCTTTTATGTTATGCTAACTTCATGCAATACGCCCCAACCCTCCCCAACCCCCCCACCTCCATCCACCAGCAAACCAAACTAAACAAGAAATGACAGAACACAATTGAAATCAGCCACTTTCTTTGTCTTCATGCATGGCCTCTCATGAGCAAATACTCATCTGGTAAAGATTGCTTTGAAATTTAAATACATAATTTGAAAATTAAAAAAAGCAACGCACAAGAAAGACTACACTGTGCAAGAAAACAATAGGCTCCTATACACGGTTTGGATTGTCACTGTTTTAAGTTTGCTCTTGCGGCAGTCATATCTGTCCAAAACTGGTAGTGAAGTGGGGGCAGGAAAGAAGAGAGTTCACCCATTTTGTTTTAATCAGGGAGAGAGAAAGGCAGCAGAATATGAATAAAGACTAAAAGGGAGAAAATGACACATTTCTCCTTCTTTGGTGATTCTCTCATGATGCTCTGTTCTTTTGTCTTCTTTTTTTTAATGTCACATCTAATCAGCATTGTCGAACGAATGCACCGCGGCCAGATACAATCCCTTTCAGCTTTTGTTTACCATAAACAACTTGATAGGCATCACGGAGGAAAAAGCCCTGGGGCAGGAGAGTGTAGGGTTAACAAAGACCAAACCACTCCAAACATTGCTTAAATTACGACTAAATAACCTGTTCAATACCTGTATGACTAACATCCGGCGTACGTGTGGCTGTTGGGGTCATTCACTGTTAAGTATTTTAAGGGATATATGCTGCACATAAATCAGCTCTGAATTCTTGTCATGATTTCACAATTCCTGCGACTAGAGCAAGTCCAATTAAAACACTGAAATGCACCACTATTAAAAGTACTAAATAAATAAATTAGCAAATAAAATAAATCATAGGTTCAGCTGGGCTGTAGGCCATCGCGTGACAGGCCCGGGCGCTACAGGGAACTGACTGACAGGTTGACAGTGTGGATGCTCAGTGTAGGCAGGAGATATTAACCATAAGTTGGATCTCTGTGAGAATCCCAGCCTGAGCCGCCTTATCTCTCGGAGTGATTGGCAGCATGGCCCTGAAGCGAACCAGGAAGAACAGCGCAGGTCCGCACGACTCACTGAACAGACAACTCTGATTTATTGACTGAAGGGTAAGTGCCGTGGTGACCATTTAAATTTGTGAAGAGGCTTCGCAGATGCGCAGCATGTTTTATGTAAACACACGGTGAGTTTACTGGTCAAGAAGCTTCCTGACAGTCATGAGAGGACGATAAATATTAGGGATGTTTGCAAGGAGTTTTTTGGCAAGAATTAATGTACTTTTCTATTAGAAACTCTGGTACAGTTTACTACAAGGACTACTTGTCTCAAACCTTTTTACATGAGTAAGCATCTAACAAAGAGCTTCTTGGGACCTACTCCATTTAGCAAACATACCAGTGACATATATTGATGGATGACATTGTTACACAGGGGTAAGATGGCAGTATACTTGAGCCGTAGTAAACAAACTCATGTGTTTCTCATTGGAAATGTTACAGTAAGCAGTGTTTCTTCAAAGAAGACAAATGTCTCACCTGTGGTACCATGATAACTGATGTTATGGTTAGATCAGTCGATTAAAATCAACCAAATCTTCCCTAAAGAATAATCAAGTGTGAGAAAGCTAAAGGAAATTTAACATGCAATATACTAATGCAAGCTGCGGCAATTAGGTGTTTGTATACGCTGCCTGCATGTAAAAGTCAGAGGACAAAAAAAAGAATTTCCCACTTGCTGTTATTGAATTTAAGTTCTAGAGTTTAAGTGATTATAAGACAATAGGGGCTGTTTCACCAAACATTGCTTTCTTGAGGTCAAACCGAGGGAGTCTTTTGTAGTCACGAGTACAGTATGTTCATTCATGACTGAATCTGTTCATGCATGCAGTGCTAACACCGTTATGATTTGACTATATCTGTTTTAATTACAAAGACGGCAGGTTAGTGTAACAGCTGTTGACAGAGTTTAGTGGTAAGCTAAGCCAGATGATTCCCACTGAAAATGAGCTGGGCTGGTTAAAAGCCAAAACCTGAGCAGGGCGGTGAGGCTGAGGAAGGATGAAAACGATCTTTGCCCCAAGGGCCTGCTGCTGCCATCTATGACTTATTCACTCACAGCAATTAACCAGGCCTGGATTCAGCGGTGGGAGTCACATTCTTCAGTACAGAGAGGGAGAGCGAGAGGAAGAAGGAGAGAGAGAGAGAGAGAGAGAGGGAGAAAGAGAGAGAGCGCACAAAACATTGCAACATGTCAAAACTAGACAAGGAGAGCAGTTAAAAGAGGCAGTCAGAACCCTGTACACGCCTGGCTTCTTTTATCAGAGTGCAGCCACTGCTCATTTTCCACCACCAGGGTGAAGATTTATTACACAAGTATAAATACCGGATTCCATAACACTTCCATGGACTCAAAACATAAAAGCATGTTTTAAACTGTTGTTGCTTTAGTCAGTCATCATCATCATCATCATCATCATCATCATTATGTGAAATGGTACCTATATTTGATTTTGGAAATTGTAAGAGTCCTTTTCCATACATAAAAATGAAAGGATATAATTACATTTGCATCATTTTTGGCAAGAAGAAGAATCCAATCCATTCTGACCCCAGCAAAATCTAGTCTAAGGTTACATCCACACTAATACATTTTAGTTCTAAAACACATCATCTCTCTTTTGCTACGTTTATATACTACTGCCCTGATTCTTGGATTCTGGGATGGATAATATTCTCAGCACCACTCTAATATGTCGCTGTATTGACCACCTCATACTCATACACCTCATAGGTGTTTCTTTCAGTAACAGTTCTACTTTGTCATCAGTCCGAGTAAAGAGATCTCTGGTCTTACTTTTTGCCATTGTTGTGCCCTGTTCGTTGTACTTTCTGCAACTGAGCAACCAACAGCAGAGTAGACAATCTGCTTTCTGTTTACACCGGCACTTTTTAAAATGAAAACGTGTTGTGTGTGTGTGTGTGTGTGTGTGTGTGTGTGTGTGTGTGTGTGTGTGTGTGTGTTTGTGGACGTGGCCTAAGGTTAATTCTATATGGTCACTAGTCATCCTATTGTAGGAGTCACTAGCGGTGATGTCTGGCAGTTTTATCCATTTTCTTGATCAAAAGGTGAACTCTACAGTCAAGCAAGGGTATAGGCCAGTTAAAATGAACCTACGTGTCATCCAACCAGGATGTGCTATAACAGTTATAACAGAGATCGTCGTGTCTCACCTGGTTATATACATGTTATGTCCACAAAAATTGACCAGGTTTTTTTAATAAATAACATGCTCTCTAATTAATGACCTTTATCATTATCTTTTATGATTTACTGTTAAGAGTCAGTGCTCAGGTGAGTCACAGAAACAGAAGCAGAACACTAATTCCTAATCTGTGGCTCAGCCTGCATTATACATCAAACAATCCCGAATCAAGCACTAATACCCCAATGAACACTTGAACTCGCTGCAACTTTGCACCACCCCATACAAGCTGACAGATTTGGCTGCATGAGAAATAGCACAGCCAGTTTTGAAACAATAAAATCCTCCTCACACTTTTTCTGAAAGAACTGCACCCATCACCAATCATCTGCCTCACACCTCTCAGTTTTTTTCTTTGACAAGGTCAACATTCAGCCCTG
>NW_019524857.1:72963-75463 GCF_002814215.2 Seriola lalandi dorsalis | reverse complement strand
AGCAGCTTGGCCAGCATCAAAATGATCTCTGGATACCTGCGCACCCACAACAGGATCATGCCTTTCAACCAGATCTATAGCTTCATACTCTTCAACAGCCAATTTTCTAGCCCCCTTCTTTTTCCCACATATTCTCCACCTTCCACCTCAAGCCCTCAGGGGCTCTTCCACTTGCTGCTTTAGTATGAAAATTTGGCCTATGTGTTTCCAATAAATCTTCTAGAGTAATGATGCCTTAGCAAGGTGATTCATGAGCATGCTGACAGCTCAAATTGCCGGTGTGAATCTCTGGCACGGCATAAGTCGTCCCTGAGCCGCCCTCTCTGCCTCCAGGCATGCAGGGTGGAGAGGAGAGGGGAGGAGCCGGGGCAGGAGGAGCTGCAGGTTTAACCCTGTCACCTGCAGTCTGATACCCGACCTGCTGCACTGCACATAGGAGACAGGAAAATCATGTGTGTTCTCATGAGTGTGAGAGGCCAATGATAGGGGAAGAGGGTGTGTGTGTTTAAAGTTTAAATTTCAATGAAAAAGTATATTATATAGTTTTATCAGTGACGTGTTCATTAATGTCAGTTCAACCCTGCAGGCACGTAGTTGGCCACCAACGTCGTTAGAAGTTGATATTTTTGTTGGTTTTAAGTTGTGTTGTTAAATTACCAAAATCCAACGTCCTTCAAATAACTCATGCCAATGCCATCTTGACAAATAAAATATCGACATTCTAGTTGTGAGCAAAACGCATCAGCTAAATGTCATGATGTCAATTAGCCAACGGTGGGTTTTGACATCACCTTGATTTTCAGTAAAAACAAAATTGAACATCTGTCCAACATTAGAATCATTAGAGTCCAACATCTTTCTGATGTTACTTTGATGTCTGGTACTTGCTGGATAATTTAAAACATTGTATTAAAGATGCAGAACAAAATTTTTATGTCAACAATGGAAAAAATTATTGTGTATAATGTGAAAGGTGTTCTTTGTACTAGCAAGCCCACAGAAAATTACCATCTGACTATAGTTCCCCTCAGCTCTTTGGAGTTTTATAGCAACTTTTGGCTCATTGCTTTAGTTTTACGGCCCATGGCTTTACTGTTTTAGTTTCTGTCTCACCTGATCTCATCAGTGTCGTTTCAAGCCATAAGCCACACCTGCTGCAAAAAATAGCAGACACTGGCTAACCGGTGATGCTAGTCACACAGTGGAGCATTTAGCTGCCGAGGAGCCAGATATTGTTTCTCAGGAGTTAGTGGAGACCAAAACAGAGCTAAAAGAAGAGTTCATTTTGATTTACATATGTCATGTGACCGGAGTAGTAATAGTGCTTCATGTCTGCTTTATAGATAAATAGGCTTTTTTTTTGATAATGCATTCACTATAAAACTTCCAACAATGATACATTAAATGTTTTGTTTACAGCTTTTTCTGCTGTCTCCAAGTGGTCAGAGAATCAATTTATGCAGATGTAAAAAAAATACTATTTTTTGTTCATTTTTACACATTGCTAATGCAAGAACAAGTTTAATGTAACATTAATATGACCCTCCATAATGACATTTCATGGAGATTCTTGCAAACAAACAGAATTATGTTTCCATTTAGTGTTTTTTGCCAAAACTCTCTGTGTGTCCCCTTCATGGCTTTAATGTGTTGAATGCCCTTCTGTCCTCATAACAGATTTTTTAAATAATGTAGAAATTTGTTGTTTTCTAGCTAGCAGCCTTCTTTTTTCCTCTTCTCGGAACTGTTGATCACTGGATGACAATGAACAAGCTGAGAGGAATGTGTTGTATGTGCTACACAGGCAGAGCATGATTAGAAAGAAAAAAAAGAAGACATATTGGGACCTGATCATCTAAAAAAAGACATGCTTCCTAATGAAGTAGTGAAACCCTAGTGAAAAACGCAATAGGGTTCCAATCACATCCTGAAGCAGTCACTGTTTAATGTGCCTGCGCAAGAACACGCATATAGAAAAACCTGCTAACCTCCACTCACTGCACTCCCATGCAAACTCACAAGTTTTTAAGAAAACATTATCCTTTTTTCAATTTTGCTGGAAATTCACTTAACCTGAACTTTCTCACCTCCCCTGTGCTGTTTCTGAGGCTCCTTCTTCACCCTGCCCTGATGAAACAACACATCACAGAGAGATGGGGTTTCACGCTCCGCTGGCCTCAGCCTTTGTTTACATGTAATAAATTGATGTGAAAATCATAGTCAGATGAGCCCTGGCCATTTGGAAGCCATTAGGGCAAACACTTACAATGAGGTAGCTTTACAACCTCATAAGTGTCTCTTTGGTTGCACATTTAATGACCCCTGCTGTGTAAATCAGTCTTACGTTGTTAGCGGAAGGTTTCTGTGGGAAGAGAGGCAGGCACTAAGTGATATAATGTGTCAGAGGCCTAGCAGGAGTCTGGTCAAACTGTTAGGCCTCCAAAAGAGACACAGACTGGAGTAAAACTGCTTCTGTTGATTTTTTTTTTTTTTTTTTTTG